>NC_068441.1:6802401-6807401 GCF_023373465.1 Oncorhynchus keta | reverse complement strand
ACAGCTAAATGTGCATTTTAAAGTGAGGCATGGGGAAGGGCTCTATGCAGGTTTTGCCAGCACAGATAGTCTACGGTGTTTTGAATGTGGGGATTTGGGGCACAAGAGCTTTGCGTGCCCACATAAAGGCCATAGACAAGGGGAGGGTACGAGCGCAAGGGGGGGAAATCGAGGTGAAAATGCAGGGGGTAAGGAGATGCAGACAGCAGAGGCTGGGCCTAGTCAGTCTAGAGATGGTGGTGTAGATGAGGCTGGGTCTAGTCAGGCTAGAGATGGTGGAGAAGCAGAGGCTGGGTCTAGTCAGGCTAGAGATGGTGGGGTAGCTGAGGCTGGGCCTAGACATGCTATGGAGGGTGTTGTAGCTGAGGCTGGCCCTAGTCATGCTATGGAGGGTGTTGTAGCTGAGGCTGGCCCTAGTCATGCTATGGAGGGTGGTGCAGATGATACTGCGTCTAGTCAGGTTATTCTAGTGGATGAGGAGAGTATAGTGGGGAAGTGTAAGAGATTAGGGGAGGAGGAGGAGGGTGTCAAGAGGAAAAAGAAAAAGGGTGTGGACAAAGGCACCATGGAAATGTTGCCTGTTGCTGTGGGTGAGGCCCTAACCAGAGAGAAAGGGCAGGTGGTCAGGGTGGGAGATAGAGAAGAGGAGGAAAGTGAGTCTGAGGAAGAGGATGAGGAGGTATTTTTTCAGACTCCTCTTCAATTGGCCCGGAGCTGACATCCAGTCAACCAGAGGGGTCTAAGTACACGTTGAGAGAACTGACAAGGTTCCTGAATGAGACTAAGGGGAAAAAGTTAATCTTGAGGCTTTTTTCCTGATCCTAGAAAGTTTGTAAGATCAGTACAACATGCTATGAGAAATGAGGGGCATGGTGTCCTCTCACCCAAGAAACGGTTTAGGTTGAGGAAGTGGGTCACAACAGTGCGTAAAGGTTTACCTTCAGACACTGTTTAAATGTTTAATTTCTTACTGACACTGGGGCTTTTTGAGCTTTGCTATTGGTCTATTTCTCTGCTGGCTTTTCTCCCACTTCTTATGGAGACTCTTCGGGTAGGCTCGCTCAATATAAATGGCGCCAGAGATGCGGGAAAGAGGAGTGTGTTGAGTGAATATGTAAAACATAAACAAGTACAGGTGTTGTTTCTGCAGGAGACGCATAGTGATGTGGTGAATGAAGTTGATTGGGGGCTCTGGTGGAAAGGGGCAAGTGTGTTGAGCCATGGGACAAATCTTAGTGCAGGGGTGGCAGTCCTTTTGCACCGGGTCTGGCTGTAAAAATTTGCTCCTCAAAGGAGGTGTGTAGGGGTAGGTTGCTTGTTGTTAAAGCAGAAATTAACAACATGTGTTTTGTCTTTATAAATGTGTATGCGCCTAACACAGGGAGAGAAAGAGGGGTTCTATTTGGGAGTCTTAGACAGGAACTTCACAAGTAGCGCCTGAGGAGACGCTGGTGATCGGAGGTGACTGGAACTGTACAATGGATTTTACAAAAGACAGAAATGGGGAAGAGCCTCATTCAGTGTCAGTGGGAGTGTTAAGGGACATCTTTAATCAGTTTGACCTAGTGGATGTTTGGAGAACTAAACATCCAAACACAAGACAGTATACGTGGGTGAAGGTTTTTGGGGCTAGGGTGAGTGCAGCTCGACTTGATCGTTTTTACATGTCCAGGAATCAGAGCAATAGGCTTCTGAGTGCTACCATTCTCCCAGTGGGGTTTTCGGATCACCACATAACCATGGCTCGGCTGTCTATTTCACCAGGGCCCCGGCAGGCATCTTATTGGAAGTTCAATGTAAAGCTCTTACAAGATGCCACTTTTTGCTCAGGTTTCCAGACTTTTGGGAAAGATGGGGGCAGCGAAGAGAGGAGTATGAGTCTCTGAGTCAGTGGTGGGATGTGGGAAAGTGCAAATTCGGCTTTTCTGTCAACAGTACACAGCTCTCTCATCCTCAGAGGCTAGGAGAGTGTTGGGGGAACTAGAGCGGTGTATTAGTGAGATGGAGGTAGAGATGGTGGGGCAAGGCAATGTAGGCCTCCAGGCTAACTTAGCCGATTACGTAGGGACCTGGGCAGTTTTTTCCAGGTTAAAGCAAAGGGAGCACTTGTAAGAGCTAGGTTCTCCATGCTCAAGGAGATGGATGCTCCCAGCTCCTTCTTCTTTGGTTTGGAAAGACAGAGCAGTGAAGCCAAGGGTATGCATTGTCTACGGCTGTCTGATGGGCGGGTGACCTCTGTGGTGGGGGAGATGCGGGAGCGGACTGTGGAGTTTTATACTGAATTGTATAGGGCAGAAATGTGTGATCCTATGTGTGCTCAGGTCTTGTTCGCAGGACTCCCTAAGCTCTTCGGGCACAGAGGGATGAAATGGACATTCCTCTGTTGTCACATGAACTGGCAGAGGCAGTAACCCAGATGTCCCCCGGTCGTGCACCCGGGGTTGATGGATTCCAGTGGAATTTTACAAAAATTCTGGGGAACAATTGGACAGGATTTCTTTTGCGTGTTGCGAGAATGCGTAGGGGTAGGAGAGTTGCCGATGAGCTGCCGTCGGGCGGCTCTGACTCTCCTGCCCAAAAAAGGGACTTGTGTGAACTTAAGAACTGGAGGCCTGTGGCATTACTCTGTGCGGACTACAAGATTTTTGCCAAGGTCCTCTCTAACAGACTGAAGTCCCATCTGACTCTATAATACACAAGGACCAGACATATTGTGTACCGGGACGCTCAATCACGGACAACTTGTTCTTGATTAGGGACATGTTGGACTTGTCGAGAGGTTCTAATGTGAACTTTGGACTGGTCTCTTTAGATCAAGAGAAGGCTTTTGATAGAGTGGATCATGAGTATCTGTTTAATGCGATGTCTGTGTTTGGGTTTGGGAAGAGTTTTGTGACCTGTGTGAAGCTGTTGTATGCTGGGGCGTCATGTATGGTTAAGGTGGGAGGGGGCTCAGTAGGCCAGTCTGGGTGAGACGGGGCATTAGACAAGGATGCCCTCTATCTGGGCAGCTGTACACACTAGCCATTGAGCCTTTTTTTAGACTGCTACGCAGGAGACTGCGGGGAGTGTGCTGGGCAGGCATGGATGTGGTGACAGGAATTGCAGTCTCAGCATATGCAGATGATGTTTCTGTGATGGTCAGGGATGGGCAAGATATGCAGGAACTAGAGACCAGTCTGAAGGTGTATGAGGGAGCTTCATCAGCTAAGGTAACTGGGAAAGAGCAAAGCTCTGTTATGTGGGGCATGGGGGATAGGGCTCCTCCTCTGCTTCCAGGGGGTTTGCAGTGGGGTTGTGAAGGGCTTAAAGTGTTGGGGGTGTACCTGGGCTCGGAGAGGTGGGTCAGCAAGAACTGGGAGGGGCTGACACAGGCAGTGGTGTCAAGACTGGCCAGGTGGAGGTGGCTCCTGTCCCAAGTGTCATATAGAGGGAGGGTGCTGATAATCAACAACCTGGTGGCATCTTCCTTGTGGCATAAACTGGCTGTCCTCAACCCCCGCCGGTCTGCTTGCAGACCTGCAACGCAAGCTGGTGGACTTTTTTGGTCGGGACATCACTGGCTGAAGGCAGCAGTTTTGTACATGACCGTCCACGAAGGAGGACAGGGCCTGGTGGAACTGGAGAGCAGGATGGCTGCTTTCAGACTAAAGGCGGTGCAGAGACTGCTGTACCACACTGATGTTGGCTGGAGGGAACCAGCATGCGCGCTGCTGAGGAGAGCTGGCGGATTAGGCTGGACCGGCAGCTGTTCCTCATGAAGCTGGAGAGGCTGAGTACAGCAGGTCTCTCAGAGTTTTACTCTGCGGTGCTGAGGGCCTGGCAGCTGCTAAGGCCCACACGAGAAGGGGGTGTGGAGCCTGGGCAGTGGGTGTGGGAGGAGCCCATCTTCCACAACCCAGCCATCCCTTTGAGATCGGTTCAGTCGGCCACCCTGCAGAGGCAACTGATGGCAGGGGGTTTACAAAGGCTGGGTGACCTGAGACTGCTGGGAGAGGAGGGGTGGAAAACCCCGGAGGTCTTGGCGCAACAAACAGGAATAACGCCTCTTAGGCTGCTGGAGAGATTCCTGGAGGAGGTCCAGGAGGCACTGTCTGAGCCGGTAAGGGGGTGTTTGAGAGGCCAAAGGGAGAGGGGCCACCAATGTTCCCGCCACTGCAGGTGACGGCAGAGACTGAGACTGGCAAGGGGGTCTGGAGGACTTGTTAGATTTTAACACTCCGAGCCTGGGGAGTTTGAGGGGGTGGGAGGTAAAGCCCTCTACAACCTCTGCGTTAAGGTGAGGAGCATTAGAAGCCTAACAGGAGTGAAGGCACATCAGTGGCAGGGGGTATGTGGGGCGGAGAGTATGGTGGGTTTTAGATGGAGGGCGCCTACAAACCCCCAGTACCAAAGAGGTCAGGGGACCTCCAGTGGAGGGTTCTTCATGGAGCCCTGGCCACTAACAGCTGGTTGGCACGGGTTGATCCGGAATTGGGCAGGGGTGTCCTTTCTGTCAAATGAAAGAAACTGTAATTCATGTGTTTTCTGTGTGCACCAGGTTAATGCCATTAATGTCTCTGTTGGAATGTCTGTGTGACAGGTTGGGGGTGGTTTTTGCTGTTGGGATGTTTATAATGGGATACAGGTATTCGAGTAAGGAGAAAGAAAAATGTGTTTTGTTGAATTTTCTGTTTGCTCAGGCAAAGTTAGCTATTTGGCTAACAAGGAGGAACAGGGTCAAAGGTGGGGGATAACAGACCCTTTACTACTGTTTCATGGGATGGTCTCTGCGCGCCTTAGGGTTGAGTTTGAGTTCTATAAAATGATCAAATGTGTGGAGATGTTTGAGGAGATATGGTGTGTTGGGGGGCTGTCTGTATTGCTGGGGAAGATGTTTTGGATATACGGTTGTAGGAGATGGTTTTTGTGTATTTTTATTTATTTTTTATTTTTTATTTATTTTAGGAGTGGGGGTGAGTTTTAAATGAATTAAGAATGTTTCAATAAAGCAAGACCAA
>NC_068441.1:6736377-6802301 GCF_023373465.1 Oncorhynchus keta | reverse complement strand
GTCTATCTATCCCAGGTATCATCTGTATTGTTGTCCAGCTGCCCTCATATCTGTGACCCAGGTAAAACCATCAGTTTATCCCCCTGAACTAGATAGTAAAAGTGGGGTAAAATATTATACTTATCACAGTGTGAATATACTTATTGCTTTCATCCAACAAAATTACTTTCAACCATCTAGTGCAGGGATGGGCAACTTTGATGGGGGTGGGGGCCACAAAAAAATATCAACTTTGATGGGGGTGGGGGCCACCTAAAATCTAAACTCATCATGAGGGGATACAATTTCTGAAGTTTTAGAGTTAATTTCTTGTCTACTATTTTTTTTAAATTGCCTTTAAAAGAGATACCCATCCCCGATCTACAGACCATCAGTAACATTTCAACTAACTATTTACTAACCCTATTTACTATTTACTAACCCTAGCCCTAGCCCTAACCAGAACCCTTAACCCTTATCCTATCCCGTATCCTATTCCTAAACCTAACCCTTACCCTAACCCTAACTTTAGCCCTAACTTATCCCTTACCCTCACCATTATTCTAAACCTACCCCTAACCGTAACCTTAGCAAGCAGTTGCTTATCAACAGGTAGTTTGTTGATAGTATGACTATCTGTAGAGGATCTACAGATGGACCATCCGGGGTCTCCAAAAAAAATGTGACCAAGGGGGATGTAGAGGAGGTAGAGAGGAAGAGACAGAGCAAGGCAAAGAGGAGGGAGAGAGGTAAGAGAGGTAGGTGGAAACCGGAGAAAAGAGAATAGAGAGAGATAGAGAGAGAGATGTCCTGCCTGCCTGTCTGTCTGTCTGTCTGTGACACTCCTCTTTTCCCATTGGCTGTGATGTATTCACACAAGCGTCAATCTTTTCTCATTGGAACCGCTAAGCCTGCTGGGAGCTTGGCCAATTGACATAAGCATTAATATGCTAAAACGTGACAGGGTGATGTTTTCCTATGATACCATGTTGCATAAGCAGGACACATTCTCAGGACACATTATAGGACACATTCACATTCAGAATTGAGGAAGCCATAGCAACTTACTCACGCCAAGCTGTAGTGGCTCTGTGCCTATAACTCCTGTTGGATTTGGAGATGTGATAATTGTGCTGTCCTCTATCTGGTATCATAACCACATTATTTTCTCCTGGGGAAAAGACTCCTGTCTTTGCACAGCTCCACATTCAGCCCAGCTGGAAGCTATATTTATCATATTTTCCCTGTTAACATTCAGAGAATTTGTAATCATAATTCAACCTGAGATTTGCTCAGCAGCTCCCAATTAACCCGGGCTCCCCTCTCTCTTTGACCTCATCAGTAATGCCATTAAACCCACATGGTCACCAGGGCCTTGTGCTGTATGAGTGTGTGTTGGAGAGAGACAGAGAGAGAATTGGAGAGAGCGTGTGCAACTGGCTGTGGGACCGTGCGGGAGGCAACATTATCGTGTGCATATTTGTGTGTGTACTTGTGTGTACTTTACTATGTGTCGGGCAGTGTGTTTGTTTGAGATGAGAACTGTCTTCTGGTGGCAATTCCAGCCTGACTTTAATCTTATCATTATCTGTAGCTAAATTCTGTTGACCCTCTAGCTGCCTCTATCTATCAACCTCTGTCTCTGAAGTGTTACGTTTCATTGTATATGGTGTGTGTGTGTGTGTTGGTGTGTGTGCGTGTGCGTGCCTGTGTGTGTGTGTGTGCGTGAGTGCGTGCCTGCATGCCTGCCTGCGTGTGTTCGGTGGTTGGCATGCATTAGCTTGCTCCTCACAGTGGTGTGCCGGTCCAAAATAAGCAGCATGGTGATGTTCTCTCAGTGTGCTGACACAAACCATTTGTCCTCTATGTCTGTGCGTGTGTGTGCGTGTGTGTGAACTTCTTCGTCTCCTTCCTCTTTGTGTGTGTGTGTGTGTGTGTGTGTGTGTGTGTGTGTGTGTGTGTGTGTGTGTGTGTGCGTGCGTGCGTGCGTGCGTGCGTGCGTGCGTGTGTGTGTGTGTGTGTTCAAGCGCAACGTCCTCAAAAACAATGATGATGTGCTTATAACAATTCATATTACAATCGACTCCTGACTCATCTGTTGAATGGTGGTGATAAGTCATCTAAAACGAACAGTAATGAATGGTATATATGGTATATATGCTACGCCATTTTGTTCCACCCAAGAGATGATTAAAACCGTGTTTATCTGCTTTGTCATTTTGAGGTATTGTGTATAGATTGATGAGGACATTTAAAATAATAATAATAATAATAGAATAAGGCTGTAACGTAACAAAATGTGGGAAAAAGTCAAGGGGTCTGAATACTTTCCGAGTGCACTGTATATATTTATGCGATGCTATTTTGCTCAACCAAAGAGATTCTTAAAATCGTGTTTAAGTGCCCTGGCTAGAGCTAAAAACAACCACGGTATCTGTTTGGTACACCAGGAAATGAGGGTGAATGTGACTAAAGTGAACGTTTTATACCGTAGTGTCCAGTACCGTACATCTGCAGTATTATCTGAATATTGACAATGGCCATTTGAGCTGAAGCACTACTGCAGTATCTAACACAATCTGGCTATATTGTGTTTACTGGAGTAATTGCACTCTCAACGTATCCTAGCAAGTCAATAGAATTATAATGAGATAAAGAACCTTGTTAAGAGGCAGGGTAAGTGGCCACTATCCACCCAGTTCTATTCTTAAGTCATCACAGCACACTCCCTCTCTTCGTTGAAGATAAGCAGGAGAAGAGCAAGAGAGCGAGAGAGAGAGAGAGAGAGAGAGAGAGAGAGAGAGAGAGAGAGAGAGAGAGAGAGAGAGAGCAGGGGTTAGAAAGAGAGTGAGTACGGATGGCTGGCCTTTTCAATTATGGTGGGAGCTCATTGTCAGCTTTGGGCCTGATAAGATAAAGGTGGAGAAAGCTTGTTAACATGAATCCTTGCTGTGGGTTTCATCTGCGATGTGAGTGCTCAACTGCCCAACCAACCCCTCCAAAGGCTATAGCTCAGGAAGGACACTGTGGTGTGACTGAGCTAATTTTGTTCACCTGTGTTGATATTCAAGACTCTCTCGCCTAACAAGCCAGCAGACTGTGTACTGATGAAAGGCAGACTTCTGGCACAGCTAAACAGGACAGGAAGGATGTGATGGTTTTGGACGTCATTATGATTTTGTACAGGGCCATTCCTGTCATGTCCCTTCCTATGATGGCCTCTCACCATTGACGACAAAGATAAACAAAGATATTCGCGATGATAAACAAAGATATTCTGAGACCTGTTTGTTTACAATCCTGCTCCTTCTTTTTCTAAAATAATCCGGTGGGCTAATAATCTGAAGAATTAAAATGAATTACATGACTGACCAGAGGTCAGAGGTCAACAACGTTAGATGGGTGAAATATCCAAACAGGAAAAAGTTCATTTCAAAAGAAGTTCATTTTAAAATCAAACTTGGAATGTTGGGTGTGAAAGAAAATGGTGGACGACACAATTCGATGTCATGGTTTATCCGACACGTATAGCTAAAAATAAATAAATAACATGATACATCGTTGCCAACCATCTCCATGAACATCACAACAACCTTTAAAGCCTATAAATACACAACAGCCATCTCTTCACACAGTCCAGATAGCACCTCATTCATACCTCAGCCGTCTTTACACTGCTCCCGAATAGCATTTTTCAAGGCCCAGCTGAACAGCTTCCACTCAAGTACAAATGACCACATGGATGCTGCTGCATTGTGTTCATAATTGTAATCCTTAGTGCCAATGAAAGAGCACGCTATGTTTGTTAATTAAAACAGCAATCACATTTCTCCCTTAAACTGGCTGCAAAAGGGCCTCTGTTCAATTCAATCATGAGCCCCCCCCCCCCTTTCAATACACAAACAAATGAGAGAGGGGGATGAAATTGTGTAATCCATGTGCTTGTTGATTGGCTGGTACAGTTGGGATTTTTTTATTTGGTAAACAGTGGCTGTGGTGCAGCCATTTGAGGTGCTGAGAGGAGGGGAGCAGGGGGCAGGGACGGATTAAAGACCGTTTTCCTGGTCTCGTGTTGGCACTTGTCATGCACTTAATTTGAAGCTGTAATTAACTTTTGAAATCTCGAGGCGTTTCCAGCAAGTGTTCTTAGGATTTCGGGCAGATAATGCAGAGTGCATGCTGATAAGGCCATGGTGCTTAACTACTATGGAAACGCTTCCTGTTTATCTCTTCCTATAGGGAACAACTTGTCTTCAATCATCGGAGGTGCATGATCTGTTGGCCCTCCTTCGACCTCACTGCTATACATGCGATCTGTGTGTTGAAATAGTCTTGTTTGACTTCAGGGGTTTCGCATTACAGGGAGATGATCATTTATCACGAAGATGTTTGGATGTAGTGAACTACTTTTTCATAGTAACTTTAAGGGTATTTTTAGTTTAACTCCTTCCAGCATGAAGTAATTGGTAGCTTGGTAGCTTTACCAACACTGGCAGAATGTGCGTGTGTTTGTGTGTGTGTTTGTGTGTTTGTGTGTGGGTTGGGGGGGGTGTCACTGAGAGGGAATGTGTGTGTGTGTTTGTGTGTGGGTTGGGGGGGGTTGTCACTGAGAGGGAATGTGTGTGTGCGGATATTGATTGAAATGCCTTGCGTTCTATTGTTTCCTTTGAATCAGAGGCTGACTTTACACAAGAGAAGCTGTCCACCTCTAGACATCTGCCTGCTTGACTGGGAGGCATTAAAGCCAACCCTGCACGAAGGTAAACGCACACACGCATGCATGCACACACACACACACACACACACACACACACACACACACACACACACACACACACACACACACACACACACACACACACACACACACACACACACACACACACACACACACACACACACACACACACACACATCCAGTAAAAATACACTCAGGTTCAACAATTCACACGCTAACACACAGCGCATATGTCAACATCACACAGTCATAGTAAGGATACCGTGAATCCTTGCAGACTTCAACAAGAAGGACATGACTGTTTCTTGAAGACTTGTCAATTACTAGATCATTACTAAACAGGTTGGGACTTTTGTTATTCAAATTCTAATTAACTGATGAGAGAAGGCACTCAATAAGTCATTATGAAAGTGAATGTCAACTAAATGACTCTTTTGAAAATAAATTCTTGTTCATTTCTAAGCGCTATCTCTTTTGATTGAATCCCAATCTAAATACGTAAGGAATGGATTATTTAACTTGTTATATCTTAGTAATTAATTCTCAAGAGAGTGAACAGATTAAGCACATCACAAGATAGAAGAGAGCAAACACACACACGCACTCGCACACGCACACACACACACACACACACACACACACACACACACACACACACACACACACACACACACACACACACACACACACACACACACACACACACACACACACACACACACACACACACACACACACACACTTACTCTCCGCCCTGATCTGTCACCTGTCTTTGTTATTGTCTCCACCCCCCTCCAGGTGTCGCCCATCTTCCTCATTATCCCCTGTGTATTTATACCTGTGTTCTCTGTTTGTCTGTTGCCAGTTCGTTTTGTTTCGTCAAGCATACCAGCGTTTTTCCCTCTGCTCTTGTCTCTCGTTTGTTCCTGTTTCCTAGTTTTCCCAGTGTTGACAATTCTGCCTGACCTGACCCTGAGCTTGCCTGCTGTCCTGTACATTTTCCCCACCTTTCTAGATTACTGACCTTTGCCTGCCCTGACCCTGAGCCTGCTTGCCGTCCTGTACCTTTGCCCCACCTATCTGGATTACTGGGGCGGCAGGTAGCCTAGTGGTTAGAGCATTGTACTAGTAACTGAGAGGTTTCTGTCAGAGTCGTGTGTATAGGTGGCAGGGAAGTCAGGCGCAGGAGAGTCAAACGGAGTGAAAATTGAGTCTTTTAATGAATGTCCACGTAACATGCTCCATGACACCAATAAGAACAGATATAAACAAACACCTCTCTTCCTCAGTTTCCCACCTCTCTTCCTCAGTTTCCTACCTCTCCTTCCTCAGTTTCCCACCTCTCTTCCTCAGTTTCCCACCTCTCTTCCTCAGTGTCCCACCTCTCTTCCTCAGTACCCCACCTCTTTTCCTCAGTTTCCCACCTCTCTTCCTCAGTACCCCACCTCTTTTCCTCAGTTTCCCACCTCTCTTCCTCAGTTTCCCACCTCTTTTCCTCAGTTTCCCACCTCTCTTCCTCAGTGTCCCACCTCTCTTCCTCAGTTTCCCACCTCTCTTCCTCAGTGTCCCACCTCTCTTCCTCAGTTTCCCACCTCTCTTCCTCAGTTTCCCACCTCTCTTCCTCAGTTTCCCACCTCTCTTCCTCAGTGTCCCACCTCTCTTCCTCAGTGTCCCACCTCTCTTTCTCAGTTTCCCACCTCTCTTCCTCAGTGTCCCACCTCTCTTCCTCAGTTTCCCACCTCTCTTCCTCAGTTTCCCACCTCTCTTCCTCAGTTTCCCAGCTCTCTTTCCTCAGTTTCCCACCTCTCTTCCTCGGTGCCCCACCTCTCTTCCTCAGTTTCCCACATCTCCTTCCTCAGTGTCCCACCTCTCTTCCTCAGTTTCCCACCTCTCTTCCTCAGTGTCCCACCTCTCTTCCTCAGTGTCCCACCTCTCTTCCTCAGTGTCCCACCTCTCTTCCTCAGTTTCCCACCTCTCTTCTTCAGTGCCCCAACTCTCTTCCTCAGTGTCCCAACTCTCTTCCTCCTTGCTGAGGCTTTGTAGGTCACAGGAAAGGTCCTCTGTCTGGCAGTGTTGCTCCCTTTTGTAGTGCCGTGATAAGAACGCTGTGTATTATCCATATGCTCCATCTCTCCCCTTAGACTCATTACTTAGAAAAGCTGTTAATGTAATTAGATTTTTTTTTAAACAAGCATGGTTCCTCAAATCCAAGGAAGGAACTTTGTGTGGAGTGGAGAAGAAGGAGCAGAGAGAAGTACAATCTGAGACCAAGGTGGAGTGTGTGTGTGTGTGTGCATGTGTCTGGCGTGCGTTTGTGTTTCAGAGGAGTGTTCTGTAATCTGGAGGTGTGATCTGGCCCAATCATTAACCTGGGATTAGCCTGGCAGAGCTAGGGGTCAGAGGTCAGAGGGATGGAGAGCCACCCAGCCAGCACAAGCTGGTTTTAGCAATCCCGAAATTGAAACTTAACGGTTCCCTGTAATCTTTATGAAATGGAAATTCCCCCTTGGCTAAAAGGTCTTTGTGTGTGAGTGTGGGGAAGAGTGCATGTGTGTGTGTGTGTGTGTGTGTGTGTGTGTGTGTGTGTGTGTGTGTGTGTGTGTGTGTGTGTGTGTGTGTGTGTGTGTGTGTGTGTGTGTGTGCGTGCGTGTGTGTGTGTGTGTGTGTGTGTGTGTGTGTGTGTGTGTGTGTGTGTGTGTGTGTGAGAGGGAGCGAGAGACAGAGAGAGTGTGTGATGATTCAATATGTGTATGATTGGATTGATACTGTATCTTATTGTGAGTATTTGTCTAGAAAGGCTTTTAGAAATATATCTGTATAGATGAGGGAAGGTGAGGGTTGTGATATTGCTCAGGTTTGATATGACACATGAGATTAGAAGTGATTTTGTTGACATTTTAGGAAAGGCACATTATGTTATAAAGGCTAATATGCAAATAGGAGAAATACGAAACTTTAGGAACATTTTCCTAATATTGAATTGGATCCCCTTTTGCCCTCAGAACAGTCTCAATTTGTTGGGCATGGACTCTACAAGTAGTCGAAAGCGTTCAGGGATGCTGGCTCATGTTGACTCCAATGCTTCCCACAGTTGTGTCAAGTTGGCTGGATGTCTTTTGGGCAGTGGACCATTCTTGATTCACACGGGAAACTGTTGAGCATGAGAAACCCAGCAGCTTTGCAGTTCTTTTCACACTCAATCCAGTGCGCCCGGCACCTACTACCATACCCCGTTCAAAGGCACTTATATATTTTGTCTTTCCCATTCACCCTAAGAACGGCACACAAACACAATCCATGTCTCAATTGTCTCAAGGCTTAAAAATCCTTCTTTAACTTCTTGCGTCGAGCCATCCCGGATCCGGGATCGTGACTACAGCCCATTACCATAACGCAACGTTAACTATTCATGAAAATCGCAAATGAAATGAAATCAATATGCTAGCTCGCAAGCTTAGCCTTTTGTTAACAACACTGTCATCTCAGATTTTCAAAATATGCTTCTCAACCATAGCAAAACAAGCATTTGTGTAAC
This sequence comes from Oncorhynchus keta, assembly GCF_023373465.1. Taxonomy (NCBI): domain Eukaryota; kingdom Metazoa; phylum Chordata; class Actinopteri; order Salmoniformes; family Salmonidae; genus Oncorhynchus; species Oncorhynchus keta. The sequence continues at coordinate 6,794,049 of NC_068441.1, read as the reverse complement.
AGTATTGATAGCCTAGCATAGGATTATTAGGAAATTAAGTCATTAAAACGCAAACTTTTTTCCAAATTAACTCCATAATATCGACAGAAACATGGCAAACAATGTTTAGAATCAATCCTCAAGGTGTTTTTCACATATCTATCGATGATAAATCCTTCGTGGCAGTTGACTTTCTCTTCTGAAGAAATGGAACGCGCATGGACCTAGAGATTACGCAATAATTTCGACACAGGACACCGGGCGGACACCTGGTAAATGTAGTCTCTTATGGTCAATCTTCCAATGATATGCCTACAAATACGTCACAATGCTGCAGACACCTAGGAGAAACAACAGAAAGGGCAGGCTCATTCCTGACGCATTCACAGCCATATAAGGAGACATTGGAACACAGCGCCTTCAGAATCTGGGGCATTTCCTGTATGAAACTTCATCTTGGTTTCGACTGTAGCATTAGTTCTGGGGCACTCACAGATAATATCTTTGCAGTTTTGGAAACGTCAGTGTTTTTTCTTTCCAAAGCTGTCAATTACATGCATAGTCGAGCATCTTTTCGTGACAAAATATCTTGTTTAAAACGGGAACGTTTTTTATCCAAAAATTAAAAGAGCGCCCCCTATCTCGAAGAAGTTAATCTATCTCCTCCCCTTCATCTACACTGATTGAAGTGGATTTGACAGGTGACATCAGTAGCTTTGACCTGGATTCACCTGGTCAGTTTATGTAATGGAAAGAGAAGGTGTTCCTAATGTTTTGTACACTCAGTGTATGTGTAAGAAATGGAGTTGTGCCGAAAGTTCAGTTTAGAATGTGTTGGATGTTGAGAAGTTGTGTGGAGATGTGTGAGTGGGGGGGAGCTTGGAGTTTGGAGGAAGGAGTTTGAAGGGGGCAGAATTTGTTTTATTAGGGTAATTGATGCTTTGCTGCAGGAGAAGAGGGGCAAAGCAGGCATGAAATTGCGTTGGGGATCAGATCCGTATCGGAGCGTGTGGGAGAGTGGGGGAGAGCCTGGCAGCCCAGAGTGGCTGGATTAGGCTCCGCTCAGCACTGAGGTACAGTTAAGAGCCAATTTTATTCTCTAGTAACCCAATCAATGGAAGGGCCCTGTATCCTAATAGAGTCAAGTTTGGGGAGAAGGAGCAGTGCTGTTGGAGAAAGGCAATAAAGTCATTCATATGCTCATTAGAGCGGACAGGGGATGTGTGGGGACAGGGAGAGGGAGGCTGCTGGGGAGGAAGAAAAAGATGGAGAGAAAAGAGTGAGGTAAAGGTGTCGATGTAGGAGTCACATCCTTTCAGAAAAGTCCCTGAGTCATAGATAAATAGCTAGATAAAGGACATTGGCCAGACATCAGACATCATGATCAGAGTGCAAAAAAAGTGAACAACAAAAGGTGGGCTTAGTTAGCTGACTTACACTTTATAGAGTGACAGATTTCGCTGCAGGTTTATGAACAGAGGACTCATCCTGGGCTGAATACTCAATGTGTTTGGTTGCACTGTGGCTGTGGGTGTATTGTTGCAGGCCTGGATAGTGTTGGCAGGCGAGTAGACCATAGAGGGTACACCTCATCAGGATTCAGGTCGCTGTCCGTCTCCGAATAAGAGGAGGGAATTGGCTGTCAATCCCTAATTAATAAACTCTGCGCCTCTCCCCCCACTGGCGGGGGTGTGTGATCAATAGCTATTGTGGCGCTGCTTTCAGATGGAAGCCATTCAGATGTATCTGCTAATATCCTGGGTGATAGTGAACACTAGACTGGAGATGACAGTAGGCTCAAAGCCCATTACCTCCTTATTTACTGATTTATATTCTGCTGTTGCCACAGCCAGTCGTTGTGCATCGTCCATAGGGTAACAAACAAGGGCGAAATCCCCCCCCCCAGGATAAGTCAAGGACAAAACAGCGGGATAATGTCTGTATGTGTCTTCATTTTCCTCTTGTTTTGTACATGGGTGTCAGTGTGTTTGTGTGAATGCCCGGGTTTGTGATAGTGCTCCGCAATCTCACCACATTGTACTGAAACAGAATATTTACAACGTTAACGGGCAGGAAGATACAACACACAGATATCACTCGAATTCATTCTATCATTCGTGGATCCATTTGATTGTTGTAGCAGAATGCTTAATAGGACAAACATCTATGCCCAACACCACTGAACAAGACGAGCCATTTTGGATTCTCCTCATGATTTCATGCTTTCCTTACTCTCATGCTGCCTAAGATGGGGCCCTCACTCCTGAGCAATACGATTCTTAGCTACATCTGCACCCAGCAGCCACATCCTGCCCATTCATCAGCCACTATTTGACATTAGGACTGTTCTTGCTACTATCTAGAATGATCTATGGCCAGTGCATGCGATAAAGGAAGCTTAGCAACAACCCAAACACGGCAGCAGGTACCACAAGAAAAACACTTTCAGCTGCTGTGAGTGGGCACAGACTAAAAGCCTGGCGGGTTCTGCTGGTTGGACTAGTGGGACGTCCAGAGAGGTGCCAGAAAGGATAAGCTAAGAGGCATGTGATGAACGACTCGGCTCGGATGATCTACCCAATGTTAGTCTAAACACTTCCAGTAACATTCGGGTTACATTTTTGCCTGTGTGCTCTCCCCCAAGGTACAGCAATATTTTTTAATTGCAGGATGTTTATTTGAATTTAATAAATCCTCTCATGACTCTGGTTCCTTTTGAGTTTTGCTCCTGTTCTCCCAATACAATATAACCTATGGAAGTCAGTCCATTGTTGCCCTGGGCACAGATTTAGGTTCAGACAGGGGGCTTTGTGATAAGCTCTCCACTTCCAATCACAATTCACCCACCAGTGAATGGAGTTGAGGTGAATATTATACAAGGCATCTTGGGTGGGATTATTTGTTTATGCTCTATTGCTCAATTTTCGGTGGCAGGATTGTTTCTGGTTGTTGCGGGGGAGGTTTTCCTGGCGATATCTCTGTGCTGATCAGCGGGAGATGATTAGGAGTGCTGGTCTTGGATACGGAGTCGGCACACTCATTCAACTAAGTGAGAAGGATTCCCACTCTCAGGGGGAGGCTTGCTCAGGGATAACACACTGACTGACTGATGCTACCCAACAATCACCATGTTCTCATTGTTGTGGGAAGTCTGCCTTGAAACGATCACCTCTGACACCACAGTCTGTCAGAACCGGTTGATTCATCTCCACCGGGATGCTTTAATGTCACTTCAGAGGGGATGTGAGCTATAGCAGGAATAATAAACATGTAAGCTTTATTTGCGTGGCATTTCTTGTGCACAGTGTGTGTGTGTGTGTGTGTGTGTGTGTGTGTGTGTGTGTGTGTGTGTGTGTGTGTGTGTGTGTGTGAACGTTTCATTTCTTGATGAAAACATGTCTTATTACGTGGGTAAACGTGTTTCTGTTCGTATGCGTTTATGTATACAACACCGGAGGAGAGTGGATTTTAGATTTTATGATTTTACAGCAGTATATGGCTTGGCTACTAGTGTGCATACAAAATACATTAATGTCTGACATCACATAGTAGTATACACACACACAAATACCCCCCCCCCCGACACACACACACACCCACATTTTAATCTGCTTTTGATTCAGGTCTTAATCTCCAGTCTGCATCTATGCAATGAAGTCCCGCCTCCCAACCAGTTAAGTAATATACAGTACGGCAGGCCAGTTATGATTAACAAGACATTTGGTTGACTTGAGGCTTGATATCTCTGAGATAGTGGGCTGTGTAATGGTGGGGGCAATCAGAATTGGATGTTTTTCCCAAAATGAAAAGGCCTGATGTTTTCAGTAGATGAACAGGAAGCAGGACATGTGTGCTGGTGCAGACGCCTTCATTATAGGCCCATTAGCTTAATTGAGATAAGCACTGTAAACCGTTGATACATACCGACTAACTCAGCCCTGCAGTCCACACGTAGCTGTCTATGGGGAGTGAGAGACAACCAGGCCTGTGAAAACATCACAGACGGACCACAGGGCGATAAACAGTGCCTTCGGGAAGGTATTCACACCCCTTGACTTTTTCCACATTTTGATGTGTTACAGCCTGAATTTAAAATGGATTGAATGTAGATTTGTTTTGTCACTGGCCTACTCACAATACCCCAGAATGTCAAAGTGAAATGATGTTGTCATTTTTTTAAAACCAATTAATTAGAAATTAAGATCTGAAATGTCTTGAATCAATAAGTATTCAACCCCTTTGTTATGGCAAGCCTAAATAAATTCCGGAGTAAAAATGGGAAAGGACTCTGTGTGCAATAATAGTGTTTTACGAGATTTTTTTTCTTTTACCCCACACATACAATTATCAGTAAGGTCCCTCAGCCGAGCAGTGAATTTCAAACACAGATTCAACCACAAAGACCAGAGAAGTTTTCCAATGTTTCGGAAAAGAAGGGTACCTATTGATAGATTAATTTTAAAAAGTTTTATAAAAAAGCAGACATTGAATATCCCATTGAGAATGGCAAAGTTATTAATTACATTTTGGATGGTGTATCAATACACCCAGTCACTACAAAGATACATGCGTCTTTCCTCTCTCAGTTGCCGGAGAGGAAGGAAACCGCTCAGGGATTTCACCATGATTCCAATGGTGACTTTGATGTTGCAGAGTTTAATGGCTGTGACAGGAGAAAACTGAGGATGGATCAACAACATTGTAGTTACTCCACAATACTAACCTAAATGACAGAGAGAAAAGAAGGAAGCCGGTACAGAATAAAAAATATTTCAAAACATACATCCTGTTTGCAGCAAGGAACTAAAGTTATGCTGCAAAGAATGTGGCAAAGCTATTCACTTTTTGTCCTGAGTACAAAGTGTTATGTTTGGGGCAAATCCAATACAACACATCACTGAGTACCACTCTCCATATTTTCAAGCATAGTAGTGGCTGCATCATGTTATGGGTATGCTTATAATCCAGTGGAGGCTGCTGAGGGAGGAAGGCTCATAATAATGGCCGTTTGATACCATTCCATTCACTCCGGCCACTACTATGAGCCATCCACCCCTCAGCAGCCTCCACTGATGTAATCATTAAGGACGGGGGAGTTTTTCAGGATACAAAATAAACGGAATGGAGTAAAGTACAGGCAAAATCCTTTGAGGAAAACCTGGTTCTCTGCAGATGACTTCGTCAACCATTTTGAAAAGAAGGTCGACGACATCCGATCCTCGTTTGCTAAGTCAAACGACACCGCTGGTTCTGCTCACACTGCCCTACCCTATGCTCTGACCTCTTTCTCCCCTCTCTCTCCAGATGAAATCTTGCGTCTTGTGACGGCCGGCCGCCCAACAACCTGCCCGCTTGACCCTATCCCCTCCTCTCTTCTCCAGACCATTTCCGGAGACCTTCTCCCTTACCTCACCTCGCTCATCAACTCATCCCTGACCGCTGGCTACGTCCCTCCCGTCTTCAAGAGAGCGAGAGTTGCACCCCTTCTGAAAAAACCTACACTCGATCCCTCCGATGTCAACAACTACAGACCAGTATCCCTTCTCTCTTTTCTCTCCAAAACTCTTGAGCGTGCCGTCCTTGGCCAGCTCTACCGCTATCTCTCTCAGAATGACCTTCTTGATCCAAATCAGTCAGGTTTCAAGACTAGTCATTCAACTGAGACTGCTCTTCTCTGTATCACGGAGGCGCTCCGCACTGCTAAAGCTAACTCTCTCTCCTCTGCTCTCATCCTTCTAGACCTATCGGCTGCCTTCGATACTGTGAACCATCAGATCCTCCTCTCCACCCTCTCCGAGTTGGGCATCTCCGGCGCGGCCCACGCTTGGATTGCGTCCTACCTGACAGGTCGCTCCTACCAGGTGGCGTGGCGAGAATCTGTCTCCTCACCACGCGCTCTCACCACTGGTGTCCCCCAGGGCTCTGTTCTAGGCCCTCTCTTATTCTCGCTATACACCAAGTCACTTGGCTCTGTCATAACCTCACATGGTCTCTCCTATCATTGCTATGCAGACGACACACAATTAATCTTCTCCTTTCCCCCTTCTGATGACCAGGTGGCGAATCGCATCTCTGCATGTCTGGCAGACATATCAGTGTGGATGACGGATCACCACCTCAAGCTGAACCTCAGCAAGACGGAGCTCCTCTTCCTCCCGGGGAAGGACTGCCCGTTCCATGATCTCGCCATCACGGTTGACAACTCCATTGTGTCCTCCTCCCAGAGCGCTAAGAACCTTGGCGTGATCCTGGACAACACCCTGTCGTTCTCAACTAACATCAAGGCGGTGTCCCGTTCCTGTAGGTTCATGCTCTACAACATCCGCAGAGTACGACCCTGCCTCACACAGGAAGCGGCGCAGGTCCTAATCCAGGCACTTGTCATCTCCCGTCTTGATTACTGCAACTCGCTGTTGGCTGGGCTCCCTGCCTGTGCCATTAAACCCCTACAACTCATCCAGAACGCCGCAGCCCGTCTGGTGTTCAACCTTCCCAAGTTCTCTCACGTCACCCCGCTCCTCCGCTCTCTCCACTGGCTTCCAGTTGAAGCTCGCATCCGCTACAAGACCATGGTGCTTGCCTACGGAGCTGTGAGGGGAACGGCACCTCAGTACCTCCAGGCTCTGATCAGGCCCTACACCCAAACAAGGGCACTGCGTTCATCCACCTCTGGCCTGCTCGCCCCCTACCACTGAGGAAGTACAGTTCCCGCTCAGCCCAGTCAAAACTGTTCGCTGCTCTGGCCCCCAATGGTGGAACAAACTCCCTCACGACGCCAGGACAGCGGAGTCAATCACCACCTTCCGGAGACACCTGAAACCCCACCTCTTCAAGGAATACCTAGGATAGGGTAAGTAATCCTTCTCACCCCCCTAAAAGATTTAGATGCACTATTGTAAGTGGCTGTTCCACTGGATGTCATAAGGTGTATGCACCAATTTGTAAGTCGCTCTGGATAAGAGCGTCTGCTAAATGACTTAAATGTAAATGTAAATGTAATGTCTGCTTTTCACCAGACACTGGGAGATGAATTCACCTTCCAGCAGGACAATAACCTAAAACTCAAAGCCAAATCTACACTAGAGTTGATTACTAAGAAGACAGTGAAGAATAATGGGCAAATATTGCACAATCCAGGTGTGCAAAGCTCTTCGAGACTTACCCAGAAGGACTCACAGCTGTAATCGCTGCCAAAGGTGCTTCTAACATGTATTCAGGGGTGTGAATACTTATGTAAATGAGATATTTCTGTATTTAATTTTCAATAAATTTGCACAAAAAACTGTCAACATGTTTTCACTTATGGGGTCTTGGGTGAGAAAACAAATCTTTAAAAAAAAATAATAAATTGAGTTCAGGCTGTAACACAAAAATGTTCACTTTATCATTATGGGGTCTTGGGTGAGAAAACAAATCTTTTGAATCAATTTTGAGTTCAGGCTGTAACACAACAAAATGTGCAATAAGGCAAGGGGAAGGCATTGTGGCCTCACACAATCTCCACTTGGGCTGCGTTATATTTTATGGCTTCCATTTGTCCAGCAGACCCTGTCATACTGCTGGCTGTTTGACAGATAATTAATCACCATCAACAGAAAGATCTATTGTTATTACAACTGGAACTATGGTATCATAGTCAGAGAGCTGAAACATCCAGACTGACACACAGCAAAGACCAAATGATGAATGCGCACCTCCTGGCAAAATGGGGGATTCTATATCGAAATGTAGGCTCCTACACTTGAATAAAATACCATTTTGTTGTCGATTTGTATACGGAGAAAAATAAACATTTGTAAATCACTGCACACACGCCCTCACACAATGCACATGGTGTGTTTGATGTGACCAGCACAGTCACTCTACCCATGTGTGACAGGCTCCTCTGGGAGGACAGGAAAACATCTGCCCTCCTCTGTCTGTCCTACACATTCCTTTGAAAAAAGCACAAACCGGTGATGATAGAGAGAGAGAGAGAGAGAGAGAGAGAGAGAGAGAGAGAGAGAGAGAGAGAGAGAGAGAGAGAGAGAGAGAGAGAGAGAGAGAGAGAGAGAGAGGGAGAGAGAGAGAGATCAACTCAGGAGAGACTGTGTGTGAGAGTACACAGCCAGTCTGAAACAGACCCCTCATTTTCATTTCAATGAGAGACAGGTGTGTGTGAGAGAGAGGGCAGGTTTGGTCACAAGAACACACATCGATTTCGGACGTTTGAAAAGTTCCTGATATGTGCCGTCCTTGGGCGCTCAAAAAACAGAAATGTAAAAAATTGGAGCACAGGAAGTAGGGAGATACTTTTTAAAATGATTTAGTTTTATGATTTTTCAAACCATAGCCCTAACCTTAACCACTCGGAATTAATACCTAAACTTAACCCTTTGAATTGTTCCTGTTTTAACCCTGTAACCACACGGAATGAACCATGTAACCACACCTGATTAACGGGTCAAAGATCGTTGTTCATCCAATTACGTCAAATCCCGAAGTGAAACTAGGAGATTAGGTTGCAGAGGGAAAGGGAGCGATGCATGCCGGGTGTCATTGTCACCGTGTCAGAGAGAGACTCTCATGAAAGCCTGTAGGCACATCAGTTTTCTGTGGGATAACACATAGCTACCATGTCCACCTTGCAAATCATTTGACAATGATTGGAGAGTTTAAAGATTTGAACAGAGCTCTACAGAGAGTCTAAAGATTTTGACCATCCTACCGATCCTCGACTTCGGCGATGTCATCTACGAAATAGCTTCCAACACTCTACTCAGCAAACTGGATGCAGTCTATCACAGTGCCATCCGTTTTGTTACCAAATCACCTTATACCATCCACCACTGCGATCTGTATGCTCTAGTCGGCTGGCCCTCGCTACATATTCGTCGCCAGACCCAATGGCTCCAGGTCATCAATAAGTCTATGCTAGGTAAAGCTCCGCCTTATCTCAGTTCACTGGTCACGATAGCAACACCCACCCGTAGCACACGTTCCAGCAGGTATATCTCACTAACACCTCATTTGGCTGCCTTTCCTTCCATTTCTGTGCTGCCAGTGACTGGAACGAATTGCAAAAATCGCTGAAGTTGGAGACTTTTATTTCCCTCGCCTAGTTTAAACATCAGCTATCTGAGAGGCTAACCGATCACTGCAGGTGTACATAGTCCATCTGTAAATAGCCCACCCAATTTACCTACCTCATCCCCATACTGTTTTTATTTACTTTTCTGTTCTTTTGCACACCAGTACCTCTACTTGCACATCATCATCTGCTCATTTATCACTCCAGTGTTAATCTGCTAAATTGTAATTATTCGCTCCTATGGCCTATTTATTGCCTACCTCCTCATGCCTTTTGCACACACTGTATATAGACTTTCTTTTTTTCTACTGCGTCATTGACTTGTTTATTGGGTTATTGGCTTGTTTATTGTTTATTCCTTATGTAACTGTGTTGTTGTCTGTGTCACACTGCTTTGCTTTATCTTGGCCAGGTTACAGCTGTAAATGAGAACTTGTTCTCAACTAGCCTATCTGGTTAAATAAAGGTGAAAAAAAATAAATAAATAATTAAAAAGCAGGAAACCAACCTCCAGTTTATACCTGCCTTTTATTCAGCATGAGCTCATTCCAAGTCATTTTTGTATATCTGTACATTTGCCTCTAATCAGGCTTTTCCCACATGACTTCTGAATGTACTGTGATGTCAGTGTGTGCACGTCTGTGCGTGTTTTGTGTGTCCGTCTGAATCTGACTGTGTTGAATAATAAGCTCCAGACTTTGTCTTATCTATTAATTCCTTCATTAAGCCCTTATCACTGGTTTTTAATGCTAATTAAGATGCTCTTTAATGTGATGGAAGGGTGGGTAAGAGCCTCTGAGCCTGACACGCTTTTCACTCTGCGTACGGATAGCGTCGAAAGAGGTGGCACAGACAGGACCACCCTCTCCCTCAATCCAGCCAATCAAAAGCTCTGGCCTCTTTGCGTTCAGATGGCCTTAAATCGTAATTCACCCCCAACACCAATAAGCCTGTCTCTGGTCATAACATAATGTAGCATTTTTTTGACTTCATCACACATGCTGTGGGTACATTTTTGCAGGCCATATTGCAGTATATTTGAGGAGTTTTATTAAAAAATATCAATTTTCAGAAATGTTAGTAAATTAGCTTTTATTGTTTAAAGAAATTATCCAAATCATTAGAATCCAGATGGAAAATATTTACAACCTAATATCACACAGTCAAACTCTGTCATTTCGTAAGTTCACCACTCTGCGATTCTCACTGTTAAACATCGCACAGTGTTCAACACAACGCTCTTTTCGTCATCATTTGATCTGATCAGTCAATGGCAGTTATTTTCTAAAGTCATCTGGTATCATTTCATTTCGATCCAATAAGCAAAAAATAAAACTGTACCCAATCATGTTAAACTACATTTACAAATAAAAAGCAGGAAGACTAACCACTATATTTACATGAAACTCCCACGTGACTTTGTCTAATAATCTTCTGAATCGCCACAACAGAATGAATGAACTGCTTCGGTTCTGACCATAGTGAAATTCATCTAGTAGTTCAATCACAGGATTTGTCTAAACTCTTATCACTTGATGGTTTCATTTCAGAGAGACAAATAATCAAAATGCTAAATACAGTACCAGTGAAAAGTTTGGACACACCTACTCATTCAAGGATTTTTCTTTATGTTGACTATTTTCTACATTGTGGAATAATAGTGAAGACATCAAAACTATGAAATAACACATATGGAATTTTGTAGTAACAAAACATTCAACTATATTTTATATTTGAGATTCTTCCAAGTAGCCGCCCATTGCCTTGATGACAACTTTGCACACTCTAGGCATTGTCTCAACCAGCTTCATGAGGTAGTCACCTGGAATGCATTTCAATCATGAGGACTGCCACAGGTAAGGAAGATCCAGAGTTGCCTTTGCTGCAGAGGATAAATTCCATCCTCAGATATTGCATCCCAAATAAATGCTGAAGTAACAGACACATCTCAACATCAACTGTTCAGAGGAGATTGTGTGAATCAGGCCTTCATGGTTCAATTGCTGCAAAGAAACTTTCCTTTGGTCTGATGAGTCCAAATTTCAGATTTTTGGTTCCAATCGCCGTGTCTTTGTGAGACGAAGAGTAGGTGAACGGATGATATCTGCATGTGTGATTCCCACCGTGAAGCATGGAGGAGGAGGTGGAGAATTTGCCATCCCATCTGGTTTGTGCTTGGTGGGACAGCCATATGTTTTTCAACAGTGATGGAGTGTTGCATCAGATGACCTGGCCTCCACAAATAACCAACCTCAAACCAATTGAGATGATTTGGGATGAGTTGGACCGCAGAATGAAGCAAAAGCAGCCAACAAGTGCTCAGCATATGTGGGAACTCCTTCAAGACTGTTGGAAAAGCATTCCTCATGAAGCTGGTTGAGATAATGCCAAGAGAGACCACAAAATGAGGTGGAAACCGAGCTGCACTTCATAAACTCCTGCCAAATTTAGGACCATATTAGAGACACGTATTTCCCTCAGAATACACAGACCCACAAAGAATTTGAGAACAAATCCAATCTTGATAAACTCCCATATCTATTAGGTGAAATATCACAGTGTGCCATCACAGCAGCAAGATTTGTGACCTGTTGCCACAAGAAAAGGGTAACTAGTGGAGAACAAACACCATTGTAAATAGAACCCATATTTTTGTTCATTTATTTTCCCTTTCGTACTTCCAACTATTTGCACATTATTACAACACTGTATATAGACATAATATGACATTTGAAATGTTTATATTCTTTTAAATCTTTTGTGAGTGTGATTCCCTTGTTTCTTCCCCCTTTCATTTATTGTCTACTTCACATGCTTTGGCAATGTAAACATACACTGAGTGTGCAAAACATTATGCTCTTTCGATGCTATATCAGATCAGGAGAATCCAGGTGAAAGATATGATCCTTTATTGAGGTAACTTGTTAAATCGGCTTCAATCAATGTAGATATAGAGGAGGAGACAGGTTAAAGAAGGATTTTAGATTCTTGAAATATTTTGAGACATGGTTTGATTGTGTATGTGTGCTATTCAGAGGGTGAAGGGGCATGACAACAGATCTAAGTGCCTTTGAACGGGCTGTGGTAGTAGGTGCCAGGCGCAACGGTTTGTGTCAAGAAGTGCAACGCTGCTGGGTTTTTCACTCTCAACAGTTTCCCGTGTGTAACAAGAATGGTCCACCACCCAAAGGGCATTCAGCCATCTTGTCACAACTGTGGGAAGCATTGCAGTCAACACGGTGTTCTGAGGGATGCTGAGGGGGATCTCAATATTAGGAAGATGTTCTTGTTTTTTTAATATATATAATTATAATTATTTTGCCCTTTTTCTCCCCAATTGCATGGTGTCCAACTGGTAGTCTTGTCTCATCGCTGCAACTCCCGTACGGACTCGGGAGAGGCGAAGGTCGAGAGCCGTGCGTCCTCCGAAACACCAACCCAGCCAAGCCACACTGCGCGCTTAACCCGGAAGCCAGCCGCACCAATGTGTCGGAGGAAACACCATACACCTTGTGACCGTGTCAGCGTGCATTGCGCCCGGCCCGCCACAGGAGTCACAAGTGCACGATAGGACAAGAACATCCCTGCCGGCCAAACCCTCCCCTAACCGGGACAATGCTGGCCAATTGTGCCCCGCCCCATGGCTCTCCCAGTTGTGGCCAGCTGCGACAGAGCCTGGACTCGAAACAGGATCTCTAGTGGCACAGCTAGCACTGCAATGCAGTGCCTTAGACCACTGCACCACTCAGGTGGCCAGGAAATTGTTCTTAATGTTTTGTACACTGTGTATGTTTCCCATGCCAATAAAGCCCTTTGAATTGAATTGAGAGAGAGCGAGAGAGAGCGAGAGAGAGGATGAGGGGGGTGAGGGGCAGCAGCAGGAGGGAAGATTATGAAGGGGACTTGAGGGAGTTATGAATGAGAAAAAGTTTTGAGGAGAAAACTGAGATGAAAAAAACCCAGTAATAGACTGTTACCCATTAAGTCTAGAGACGTTTTAGATGTCCCTGTCTTCAAACCAATAAACAAAAGATGGAACCTCAAGATTTTCCTCTCTATCACTCCCCCCTCATCTCCCTCTCTATTACTATATTATTTTACTGCTGCTGTCCTCCCCTCGCTCCCCCTCTCTATCTCTCTTCCCAACTTTGAGGCATGCAGAAGGGAAGATTTCCCGAAGACCAACGAGACCATTACCCAGGGTTCATTAGGCCCCTAGTAGAGCATGGCAACGCTGCGACTCGCACCGCATGTTTGTGTGCGTCTTGCGTGTGTGTTCACGTTATGCTTCAATCTTTGCCCTGTGTTTTATCCTTGTGTGTGTGTTGGGCGTCGTCTGTGATTGTTTGTGTGTGGCGTGTGCATGCCGAAGCCGGGTCATTAATAGCTCTACGAGCGCGGTTCCATTGTGCTCAGTCTAGGAGTGGGGGAAGTGACTCATCATCAGGCTGAAATGAAATGTTCTGACATTTGAGCAGGACAATCCCAGCATGCTCTGCAAACCCAACACTACTGGGCTCTGTTTGTCGTTTACAGTAAAGAAGAGGTAAACACAAGACTGGCCTCTGTGTGTAAATTACAGTGAAGATGGACAATAAGTAAGTGTAGGAGTGGGATCTAAAGGATGTGTGTTTTGAGGTAAAGAGGTATAAATGCAGAGGGTCTGTTGTACTGCACAGTTTGTAAACAAACGGAGAACAGGGGTTGACTAGGTCTCCTACGCAGTTGCATGTGCTGCCAGACGAAGGCCTATAATGACATTTTTCCTACATACTACTACTGCATTCTGACGAGATCTGTTTTATGGAGGAAGAGAGATAAGGCTGCCTGTGTGTGTGTGTGTGGCTTGCTGGCTGGGTGGGTAGAGCCGGGGTGCGTGTGTGTTGATGACTTCCCTAGGGCCTGGAGACAGGGGAAACAAGGTGTGATTAATTCCTTCCTACTTGGCCTCTGTGTGGGGGAGCATTCCCCTTAAAGAGCTAGAAGGACTGAAAGTATGGAGGACACAGAATAGCAAGGCCCGGTTTCCTTCCCTTTTGCTCCACTCCCCAGATCAATAGCCTATTGGCAGGTGAATCTTTTTTTAAAGGGATTCTCTGGTACTTTTATATACTTTTTAACCCGTAGTTCTGAACGTAGCCAAAAGTGGTCCCTGAAAACTGCGTACTACGTCGCATATTTTTACGTTTTAGACATTTACCGGACACTGTGGTTCAAATAGCCTGGTTCAAATCCAAGCTATATTACATCCGGCTGTGATTGGGTGGTGCACAATTGGCTGGAGTAGGCCGTGACTGTAAATAATCATTTGTTCTTAACTGACTTGCCTGGTGAAATAACTATGTTCTTCCTCAATAAAGTAGCTATCAGCAAAGCCAGAACTAGTAAGGGAGGAAAACAAGTCAAGTGTGATGGTTAGTTCATGAAGGGAGAGTTAGGGGGGGTGCTGTGAGATTATTAAAAATAGTCTTGGTAGAGTTTCAGATGTTTTCAGAAGATGGGCAGGGACTCATCAAGATGGGCTGTCCTTCCCTCAGGGGGAAGCTGGTTGGGATGCCAGGAGGATAAAGAAGAGCTTGGACTGGGCAGGGCGGAATGGGAGGGCTAAGAGATCAGAGGTGGCAGAATGGAGTGCTTGGGTTGGGTTTATAGGGTTTGAGCATAGCCTGAAGGTAGGGAGTGGCAGTTCCGTAGGCAAGTACCATGGTCTTATACTGGATGTGTGCTTCGACTGGAAGCCAGTGGAGTGTGAGGAGGAGCGGGGTGATATGGAAGAATTTGAGAAGGTTTACAAATGCCTGGAACACTTCCTGTGTGAGGTAGGGCCATACTCTACGGATGTTGTAGAGCATGAACCACTGCTTTGATGTTTGCAGAGAACGACAGGGTGTTGTCCAGGGTCATGCCAAGGTTATTTGCACTCTGGGAGAGGGACAGTGTGGAGTTGTCAACCGTGATGGAGAGGTCTTTGAGTGGGAGAGTCTTCCCTGGGAGGAAGAGCAGCACCATCTTGTCGAGGTTGAGCTTGAGGTGGTGTGCTGACATCAAAGCTGAGATATTTGCCAGGCATGCAGAGATGCGTGTCGCCACCTTGGTGTCAGAAGCAGGGAAGTTGAAAAGTAGTTCAGCGTCATCCGCATAGCAATGATAGGAGAGACCATGTGAGGACCCTGTCTTGTTCAATGAACCATAAACAATTAATAAACATGCACCTTTGGAACGGTCGTTAAGACACTAACAGCTTACAGATGGTAGGCAATTAAGGTCATAACTATGAAAACTTTAAAAAAAAAAACTAAAGTGGCCTTTCTAGTGACTCTGAAAAACACTAAAAGAAAGATGCCCAGGGTCCCTGCTCATCTGCGTGAACGTGCCTTAGGCATGCTGCAAGGAAGCACGAGGATTGCAGATGTGGCCAGGGCAATAAATTGCAATGTCCGTACTGTGAGATAACTTAGATAGCGCTACAGGGAGACAGGATGGACAGCTGATCGTCCTCACAGTGGCAGACCATGTGTAACAACACCTGCACAGGTTCAGTACATCCAAACATCACAGCTGCGGGACAGGTACAGGATGGCAATAACAACTGCCCGAGTTATACCAGGAACAAATAATCCCTCCATCCATGCTCAGACTGTCCCAATAGACTGAGAGAGGCTGGACTGAGGGCTTGTAGGCCTGTTGTAAAGCAGGTCCTCACCAGACATCACCGGCAACAACGTCGCCTATGGGCACAAACCCACCGTCGCTGGACCAGACAGGACTGGCAAAAGGTGCTCTTCGCTGACGAGTCGCGGTTTTGTCTCACCAGGGGTGATGGTCGGATTTGCGTTTATCGTCGAAGGAATGAGCGTTACACCGAGGCCTGTACTCTGGAGCGGGATCGATTTGGTGGTGTTGGGTCCGTCATGGACTACGGCGGTGTGTCACAGCATCATTGGACTGAGCTTGTTGTCATTGCAGGCAATCTCAATGCTGTGCGTTACAGGGAAGACATCCTCCTCCGTCATGCGGTACCCTTCCTGCGGGCTCATCCTGACATAACCCTCCAGCATGACAATGCCCCCAGCCATGCTGCTCATTCTGTGCGTGATTTTCTGCAAGATAGGAATATCAGTGTTCTGCCATGGCCAGCGATGAGTCCGGATCTCAATCCCATTGTGCACGTCTGGGACCTGTTGGATTGGAGGGTGAGGGCTTGGGCCATTCCCCCCAGAAATTTCTGGGAACTTGCAGGTGCCTTGGTGAAAGACTGGGGTAACATCTCACAGCAAGAACTGGCAAATCTGGTGCAGTTCATGAGGAGGATATGCACTGCAGTACTTAACGCAGCTGGTGGCCACACCAGAGACTGACTGCTACTTTTGTTTAGGGACACATTATTCTATTTCTGTTAGTCACATGTCTGTGGAACTTTTTCAGTTTATGTCTCAGTTGTTGAATCTTGCTATGTTCATATAAATATGTACACATGTTAAGTTTGCTGAAAATTAACGTAGTTGACAGTGAGATGACATTTCTTTTTTTGCTGAGTTTAGTTGCCAAAGCTACAAAAGAACAAAAAGGTTAATCTGAAATGAACTAGATACGATATTCAAGTGAGAGAGTGGCACTTCCTCTCTTTTTGTCCTCGAATAACTCGTCAGAACTGTCTTTGTTTCAGCGACGAGACCGCTGTTGACACGAGACACGACTGCCGCTTACAGCTGCCGCTGAGAAAACAGGGGAGACTGAAGTACTAACACTAATTGCCTTGCCAAGGTGAAGAATACACCTCCCGGTACTAATTACCGATTGCCTAGAAGAGGAGAAACCACTCCCTCTCCAATACAGCACTGATTACGAAAACAACAGTCACAAATTGCCCTGCCCCTTAAACCTGGCTGATGTGTCAAAATGATCTGCAAGTTCACTCACCAATTAGGCTACTGGGAAGACAGGCGGCGCTTAAAGTAGATGGCCCTAGCTAGCAAAAAAAACAACAGTCTAACAGATGAAAACATAAATAATATTTCTCACTCCTGGAGCTGTCAGGAGTCCTCTAGCTATAGAATGGAGCTGATATGTACACCACATCATTGCTCTCTCGCTGTTCTGTGGGTGCATCAGGTGCATCTTGCTAGCTGTCACTCACATGGCGAAGGGCTGAAACTCATTGGTTGAACTCAAATGCTAGGGGGCTGGCCCAACGTGGAAGTGGCGCTGCTCAGCTTCCAAGAAAAAAAGACAGTTGCATTCAAACAGGGATTTTGAGACTAATTAAGGTAAGACAGTAATTCTGCTCATTATGCATGTATGCACTACATTAACACATCCAACACAAAGCGGGAGGTTTAAGAAAATACTTAGTAGTCGCCAAAGTTCCGGAGAATGTCTTTAAGAGGGCCTAACTATCCTATGAGAAGGAGCAGGTTGGGGTACAGAGGCCCGGCCCGTGTCTGCCTCCTAGCCTCTAGAGCAGGGGTATTCAACTCTTAGCCTAGGAGGTTCGGAGCCTGCTGGTTTTATGTTCCACCTGATAATGAATTGCACCCACCTGGTGTCCCAAGTCTAAATCAGTCCCTGATTATAGGGGAGAAATGAAAAAAACTCAGTGGAACTGGCTTTGTGGTCCAGAGCTGAGTTTGAGGGTTCTAGAGGATCAATGGGACTTGAGGCCATTGATCTGTGTGTTTTCACCCAGCTTATCCTTTAGCCCGGATCGATCATCACTAATAGAGAGTGGATTCGCTATAAGCATGTCAGCGGTCTGTACAATGAGATCCAGGCCCTGGGGTGACTAACCCTAGAATCTGGTACACCCATGTGACTTGACAAAGGGATAAAAGAGACAGAAAAGGCAAATACCTCCCCACTGGTCAACACAAGACCATTGTGTTGTTGGCCCTTCAGTTTGCTCCACACTGAACCAATAGCTCAGGAGAAAGTGGGTTCTTATACCACTAATGGTCAGGCCATGGCATAGTTGAGTTGCAAAAATGAATAGGAAATACAGTCAAGACGTTGACAAGGTTATCAATAATGATTTTTTATTGAAATAATCATTGTGTCCTTCAAACTTTGCTTGCGTCAAAGAATCCTACATTTGCAGAAATTACAGCCTTGCAGACCTTTGGCATTCTAGTTGTCCATTTGTTGAGGTAATCTGAAGAGATTTTACCCCATGCTTCCTGAAGCACCTCCCACACGTTGGATTGGCTTGATGGGCACTTCTTATGTACCATACGAACAAGCTGCTCTCACAACAGCTCAATAGGTTAGAGATCCGGTGACTGTGCTGGTCACTCCATTATAGACAGAAACCCAGCTGACTGCTTCTTCCCTATATAGTTATTGCATAGTTTGGAGCTGTGCTTTGGGTCATTGTCCTGTTGTAGGAGGAAATTGGCTCCAATTAAGCGCCGTCCAAAATGGAGTGATAGCCTTCCTTCTTCAAGATCCCTTTTACCCTGTACAAATCTTCCACTTTACCACCATCTAAGCACCCCCAGGCCATCACATTGCCTCCACCATGCTTCACAGATGGCGTCGAGCACTACTCCAGCATCTTTTCATTTTTTCTATATCTCACAAATGTCCTTCTTTGTGATCCGTACACCTCAAACTTATATTTGTCTGTCCATAGCACCTTTTTCCAATCTTTCTTTGTCCAGTGTCTGTGTTCTTTTGCCCATCTTAATCTTTTCTTTTTATTGGCAAGTCTGAGATATGGCTTTTTCTTTGCAACTCTGCCTAGAAGGCCAGCATCCCAGAGTCGCCTCTTCACTGTTGACGTTGAGACTAGTGTTTTGTGGGTGCTATTTAATGAAGCTGCCAGTTGAGGACTTATGAGGCGTCTGTTTCTCAAAGTAGACACTGTAATGTACTTGTCCTCTTGCTCAGTTGTGCACCGGGGCCTCCCACTCCTCATTCTATTCTGGATAGAGACAGTTTGTGCTGTTCTGTGAAGGGAGTAGTACACAGCATTGTACGAGATCTTCAGTTTCTTGACAATTTCTCGCATGGACTGGCTTTCATTTCTCAGAACAAGAATAGACTGACGAGTTTCATAAGAACGTTCTTTGTTTCTGGCCATTTTGAGCCTGTAATCAAACCCACAAATGCTGATGCTCCAGATACTCAACTAGTCTAAAGAAGGTCAGTTGTATTGCTTCTTTAATCAGGACAACAGTTTTCAGCTGTGCTAACATAATTGCAAAATGGTTTTCTAATGATCAATTAGTCTTTTAAAATGATAAACTTGGATTAGCTAACACAACGTGCCATTGGAACACAGGATAGATACTCCATTAAAGATCAGCTGTTTCCAGCTACAATAGTCATTTACAACATTAACAATGTCTACACTGTATTTCTGATCATTTTGATGTTATTGTAATGGTCAAAATATGTGATTTTCTTTAAAAAACAAAGACATTTCTAAGTGACCCCAAACTTTTGAACGGTAGTGTATATATTTGAAATGCTCTGTACATTAGCCTATATGATATCTCCACTGGTGTGGGAGGAAATACTTCGAAGTACTATTTAAGTCATTGTCTAGGTTATCTGTACTTTACTTTTCTATTCATATTTTTGACAACTTTTACTCCACTACATTCCTGATGAAAACATCTACTTTTTACTCCCATACACTTTCCCTGACACCCCAAAGGACTCGTCACATTTTGAATGCTCAGGCAGGGCAGCAATATCGTCCAATTCACTCAACTATCAATATAATGTGTTGTCATCCCTACTGCCTCTGATCTGGTGGACTCACTGAACACAAATACTTTCTTTTGTAAATGATGTCTGAGTGTTGGAGTGTGCCCTTGGCTGTCTGTAAAAAAATGTAAAAAATGGTGTAGTCTGGTTTGCTTAATATAAGAAATTTGCGGTATAGCATTTACTTTTAACTCTACCACTGTATTTAAGTACATTAAAAACCAGATTCTTTTAGACTTTGACTCAAGTACTGCTTTAATGGGTGACTTTCACTTTTACTTGAGTCATTTTCTATTAAAGTATCTGATCTTTTACTCAAGTGTGACAATTGAGTATTTTTCCCACCACTGGGTGACATCTGTGACATCATTCTCCCTCCAGTCCATAGGCTCCCCTGTAAGGACGTCGTCATGGTGAAGCTGTATATTTTAAACCCTCTCCACATGTCAGCTCTCTGTGTGATGGATACGTTGCAACGACTCACAATTAGTGGTTATGAATGGCAGTTGCGTTCATCTTGCTCTCCTTAGGCCCCGTGGGCCAGGTGCTTTATAGGATCACGTTGGGTACATTTGAAAGGAAGGAGAAATCAGGACTGCTGTGAGTCAGCAGAAATATTCTATGTACAGGTTTGTGACTCATTCATCGCTTATTCAATGGCTGTTTATATTGGTATAATTCATATTATGATGGGAAATGTGCTGATTTGAATACATCATCAGAGTATCAATTAAGACTGGTGTCCCATTGGGAATAATGAATCAGTCCCCAGCATGTCTCCCTGTTACTGTCTGACTGGATCAGACTAGTGGGAGTCAAAGCTCTAGACAAGGGGGAGTGAGTGAGCTACCTGGTCAGTCTAACATCAAATATAGTCCATTAAAGGCTTGCTAAACAAACCCATATTTAGCTGATACATTGTTGCATGGTAGATGACAGCAATAGGTCCTCACTCCTACATTCAGGGACGATTTCTATCTCTGACTGTGTTGTGTCTTCATGGCTACCGGTCATTGATTGACAGAGCTGCTGCACAGCACAGGAACCCTGTGGAGAGCTGGCTGTTTGCTTCTGTAAGGAGAGTGCACTTGCATGTCCACCAATGATCAACTGAACAAAGATCAACAGAGGAAGGAGGAAACACCCGGTCACACCACATCCAGAGATGAGCAGAGAGATTAAGATCACCTGGGAACTGCCACAGGGACAGGATGTCTTCAACCTTTACATTGATTGGGAGATGGACAGGCAGACGGACAGACAGACAGACAGACAGACAGACAGACAGACAGACAGACAGACAGACAGACAGACAGACAGACAGACAGACAGATAGACACAACAGACAGACACAGACAGAGACAGACAGACAGAACAGAGACAGACAGACAGACAGACAGACAGACAGACAGACAGACAGACAGACAGACAGACAGACAGACACAACAGAGACAGATAGACACAACAGACAGACACAACAAAGACACAACAGAGACAGACAGACAGAACAGAACAGAGACAGACAGACAGACAGACAGACAGACAGACAGACAGACAGACAGACAGACAGACAGAACAGAGACAGATAGACAGACACAACAGAGACACAACAGAGACAGACAGACCACAGACAGACAGACAGACAGACAGACAGAACAGAGACAGACAGGACAGAGACACAGAGAACAGAGACACAGACAGACAGACAGACAGACAGACAGACAGACAGACACAACAGAGACACAACAGAACAGAGACACAGACAGACAGACAGACAGACAGACAGACAGACAGACAGACAGACAGACAGACAGACAGACAGACAGACAGAACAGGACAGAACACAGACAGACAGACAGACAGACAGACAGACAGACAGACAGACAGACAGACAGACAGACAGACAGACAGGGTCTGGGTGGGCATCTGTCCGCGGTGGCGGCTCTGGCGCGGGATGTGGACCCCACTCCATCAAAGTCTTGGCCCACTTAAGTGGCACCTTTGGAGCAGCGACCCTCGCCGCCGACCTCGGACTGGGGACCCTTGCAGCGGGCCCTGAATAGACGGGAGACTCCGGCATCGCCAGACAGGCGGGAGTCTCTGGCATCACCGGCGTGAAGGGCGACTCCGGCAGCACTGGAGTGAAGGGCGACTCCGGCAGCGCCGGCGTGAAGGTCGACTCTGGCAGCGCCGGAGTGAAGGGCGGCTCCGGCAGCTCCTGACTGATGGGCGGCTCCGGCAGCTCCTGACTGACGGGCGGCGCTGGCAGCTCCTGAGTGACGGGCGGCTCTGGACAGGAGGGAGGCTCTGAAAGCGCTGGACAGGAGGGAGTCTCCTGTCGGAGAGACCTGTCCAGCGTGGGGCTGTGTGGGGTTGCCACAGGAGGCCTGGTGCATGGAGGAGGCACCGGATGGACCAGAATGTGGAGGCGCACTGGCGGTCTCGAGCACTGAGCCTGCACAACCTGTCCCGGCTGGATACTCCCCGTAGCTGAGCTGGCGGACCGGGGACACCGTGCGTAGGGCTGGTGCCATATAACCCGGGCCGAGGAGACGCACTGGAGACCAGATGCGCTGAGCCGGCTTCATTCCTCCTGGCTCGATGCCCACTCTAGCCCAGCCGATACGAGGAGCTGCGATGTAGCACACTGGGCTATGCGTGCGCACTGGGGACACCGTGCGCCTCAGTGCATAACACGGTGCCTGCCCGGTCAACCTCTCTCCATGGTAAGCACGGAGAGTTGGCTCAGGTCTCCTACCTGACTTAGCCACTTAGCCGTGCTAACTCCTCATATCGCCGGCGATATTCCGGCGATATTCCCCAGCCTGTGCCCAGGGTCCCTTACTGTCCAAAATCTCCTCTGTCCAGAACCCTCTGCTCCTAGTTACCACGCTGCTTTGGTCCGGTTGTGGTGGGTAATTCTGTAACGATTTTCTTCTTCCTCTGACGAGGAGTATGAAATATCGGACCAATGCGCAGCGTGGTAAGTGTCCATAATATATTTATTAAACTGAACACAGAATACAAAAAAACAAGAGAAATAAATGAAAACCGAAACAGTTCTGTATGGAAAACGCAGACACAGAAAACAACTACCCACAACAGAGACAACGATTGACAGCTGCCTCTGATTGGGAACCATACCAGGCCAAACACATAGAAATACAAAATAGAACAAAACATACAATACCCACCCACATCACACCCTGACCAAACTAAAAATAGAAACATACAAAGCAATCTACGGTCAGGGCGTGACAAGAAGTTTACATAAGCTCAATTAGTATTTTAAGCATTGCCTTTAAATTGTTTAACTTGTGTCAAATGTTTCAGGTAGCCTTCCACAAGCTTCCCACAATAAGTTGGGTGATTTTGTCCCATTCCACCTGACAGAGCTGGTGTAACTGAGTCAGGCTTGTAGACCTCCTTGCTCGCACACGCTTTTTCAGTTCTGCCCATTAATTATCTATAGGATTGAGGTCAAGGCTTTGTGATGGCCACTCCAATACCTTGACTTTGTTGTCTTTAAGCCATTTTGCCGCAACTTTGGAAGTATGCTTGGGATCATTGTCCATTTGGAAGACCCATTTGCGACCAAGATTTAACTTCCTGACTGATGTCTTGAGATGTTGCTTTAATATTTCCACATACTTTTCCTTCCTCGTGATGCCATCTATTTTGTGAAGTGCACCTGTCCCTCCTGCAGCAAAGCACCCCCACAACATTATGCTGCCACCCCCGTGCTTCACGGCTGGGATGGTGTTCTTCGGCTTGCAAGCCTCCCACTTTTTCCTCCAAACATATTGATGGTCATTATGGTCAAACAGTTCTGTTTTTGTTTCATCAGACCAGAGGATATTTCTCCAAAATGTATGACCTTTGTCCCCATGTGCAGTTGCAAACCGTAGTCTGGCTTTTTTATGGTGGTTTTGGAGCAATGGCTTCTTCCTTTCTGAGCGGCCTTTCAGGTTGTGTCGATATAGGGCTCATTTTAATGTGGATACAAATACTTTTGTACCTGTTTCCTCCAGCATCTTCACAAGGTCCTTTGCTGTCGTTCTGGGATTGAT
Source organism: Oncorhynchus keta (assembly GCF_023373465.1). NCBI lineage: Eukaryota > Metazoa > Chordata > Actinopteri > Salmoniformes > Salmonidae > Oncorhynchus > Oncorhynchus keta. The sequence goes on along the minus strand of NC_068441.1, from coordinate 6,770,220 downwards.
TTGCACTTTTCGCACCAAAGTACGTTCATCTCTAGGAGACAGAATGCGTCTCCTTCCTGAGCGGTATGACGACTGTGTGGTGCCATGGTGTTTATACTTGAACCAGACTTCTGGAGGCCTACAATTTTTTTTCTGAGGTCTTGGCTGATTTCTTTTGATTTTCCCATGATGTCAAGCAAAGAGGCACTGAGTTTGAAGGTAGGCCTTGAAATACATCCACAGGTACACCTCCAATTGACTCAAATGATGTCAATTAGCCTAACAGAAGCTTCGAAAGCCATGACATCATTTTCTGTAATTTTCGAAGCTGTTTAAAGGCACAGTCAATTTAGTGTATGTAAACTTCTGACCCACTGGCATTGTGATACAGTGAATAATAAGTAAAATAATCTGTCTGTTAAAAATTGTTGGAGAAAATGTGTCATGCACAAAGTAGATGTCCTAACCGACTTCCCAAAACTATAGTGTGTTAACAAGTCATTTGTGGAGTGGTTGAAAAACAAGTTTTAACAGCACAAAAACATCCTATGGCATACTTCATTAGCATCGAATAGCCCCTGCGATATGCAACTTTTCAGGGAAGTTTGGAACCGATATACACAGGCAGTTAGGAAAGCAAAGGCTAGCTTTTTCAACAGAAACGTGCATCCTGTAGCGCAAACTCCAAAAAGTTCTGGGCCACTGTAAAGTCCATGGAGAATAAGAGCACCTCCTCCCAGCTGCCCAGCTGCCCACTGCAATGAGGGTAGGAAACACTGTCACCACTGATAAATCCACGATAATTGAGAATTTCAAGAAGCATTTTTCTATGGCTTGCCACGCTTTCCACCTGGCTACCCCTACCCCGGTCAACAGCCCTACCCCGGTCAACAGCCCCGACCATTTCCAATCCCACCGTACCTTCTCCGCTATGCAATCTGGTTTCCGAGCTGGCCAAGGGTGCACCTCAGCCACGCTCAAGGTCCTAAACGATATCATAACCGATAAGAGACAATACTGTGCAGCTGTATTCATCAACCTGGCAATGGCTTTCGACTCTGTCAAACACCATATTCTTATCGGAAGACTCAACGGCCTTGGTTTCTCAAATGACTGCCTCACCTGGTTCACCAACTACTTCTCAGACAGAGTTCAGTGTGTCAAATCAGAGGACCTGTTTTCCCGACCTCCGGCAGTCTCTATGGGGGAGCCACAGGGTTCAGTTCTCGGGCCGACTCTTTTCTGTATACATCAATGATGTTGCTCTTGCTGCTGGTGATTCTCTGATCCATCTCTATGCAGATGACACCATTATGTATACCTCTGGCCCTTCTTTGGACACTGTGTTAACTAACCTCCAGACGTGCTTCAATGTCAAACAACTCTCGTTCCGTGTCCTCCAACTGCTCTTAAATGCATGCTCTTCAACCGATCGCTGCCCGCATCTGCCCGCCCATCCAGCATCACTACTCAGGACGGTTCTGACTTAGAATATGTGGACAACTACAAATACCTAGGTGTCTGGTTGGATTGTAAACTCTCCTTCCAGACTCACATTAAGCATCTCCAATCCAAAATTAAATCTAGAATCAGCTTCCTATTTCGCAACAAACATCCTTCACTCATGCAGCAAAACATACCCTCGTAAATCTGACTATCCTACCAATCCTTGACTTCGACGATGTCATTTACAAAATAGCCTCCAACACTATACTCAGCAAATTTGATGCAGTCTAACACAGTGCCATCCGTTTTGTCACCAAAGCCCCATATACTACCCACCACTGCGACCTGTATGTTCTCGTTGGCTGGCCCTCACTTCATATTCGTCGCCAAACCCACTGGCTACAGGTCATCTATATGTCTTTGCTAGGTAACGCCCCGCCTTATCTCAGCTCACTGGTCACCATAGCAGCACCCAGACGTAGCACGTGCTCCAGCAGGTATATTCCTCTTTGGCTGCCTTTTCTTCCAGTTCTCTGCTGCCAATGACTGGAACGAATTGCAAAAATCACTGAAGCTGGAAACTCATATCTCCCTCTCTAACTTTAAGCACCAGTTGTCAGAGTAGCTCACAGATCACTGCACCTGTACATAGCCCATCTGTAAATAGCCCATCCAACTACCTCTTCCCCATACTGTTATTTATTTTTTCTCCTTTGCACCCCAGTATCCCAACTTGCACATTCATCTTCTGCACATCTATCACTCCAGTGTTTAATTGCTAAATTGTAATTATTTTGCCACTATGGTCTATTTATTGCCTTACCTCCCTTATCCTACCTCATTTGCACAGACTGTATTTAGACTTTTCTATTGTGTTATTGACTGTATGTTTGTCTGTTCCATGTGTAACTCTGTGTTGTTGTTTGTGTCGCACTGCTTTGCTTTATCTTGGCCACGTGGCAGTTGTAATTGAGAACGTGTTCTCAACTGGCCTACCTGGTTAAATAAAAGTTCAATAAAAAATATAAAAAATAAACTCCAACCTAAGTGTATGTACATTTCTGACTTCAACTGTAGATAGAACAGACAAACAGATTGACTGACAGACAGACAGACAGACAGACAGACAGAGCTGGCCTTGTAATAGGATGTGGAGCACCTGGATATGTCTGTTTCTATTGCCTTGTATTTTTACTGGGTCAGTAATCATGCAGCAGTATAATGTTGTGTAAAATATGTTAGGACACAAGGGAACACTGCAGTAACAGTGCTTTAGAGTTTGAGAACCAGGGAATAAATACTTGGGGTTGTTGGGGGTGCTTGTACAGTCTCCAATGACTCCTGTCCTTCACCACAACTATTACTAAAGAGTTTGACTCCAACAAAGACAAGAACATTTCTCAAGTTAATGTATTACCCGTCTAGAGCCATGCCTGTTATTACCAACATAAAGCCTTGGTTCCTTTGTGCTCATAATCCTGCATGGTGGACAGGACAGAGAGCCTGACGCGCGCCCCCGTCTGTCGTGTTGGAATATTGGCGCGAATGTGTCGTCTTGTGTTCACGCCGTCGGTTTGTTACATTGGAGAGCGAGTGAGCAGAGCAAATGTGCAAGGCAGGGAGAGGGAGGAGTGCGCAAATAGCCACAGCAGCAGCGGTGGCAGCAGCGTCAATGCATCTGTGAGTCTTCGAATCCGCTGTCTTGACCTGCCAATCCTCTGTACGTTTCCGATTGAGATTTCACAGCGCGAGTTCTCGCTATCAACCGACACACTTTCCGGAGCTCAGCGTTTATTCTTAGTTCGGTTCTAAGAGATTATTCTCACTGCCCCATTCTATTTATCCCAGTTTCTTGAATATTTTATGGAAAATGGCGATCTGCGCTCAGTCCTACGGTATTTTATGTATGTTCTCAATCCAAACTGTCCTCATCATTAGCGTCTCTTCGCCGGCAACGGGGAGCCTCCGCTTCCCCCAACACTACACGTAAGTAGCCTACATTTAGGGAGATGGAAACGGGGTTACTGCTGAGATCTCAGAACTGGGACAGTTTGCCCAAACCGTGCGGTTTACTAAAAGGTGCGATAGTCGCGTGATGCTAACCGGCTCTCTGATGTTGAAACAGAAACGCAGTTTCCGTCTCTGAATCATGCGTGAGCTACGTTACAGATATATCCGCGTGCACGAATGTTATTGTAGCAATGACAATTTAGCCATAGTCTAATCTACTGCTTCTGCCCTTCCAAATAGGGTCGATAATGGGATGTTGTTTGCATGGATAGGTGCATGGGTTACTACTGGCAAGGCACACAGGTGCTCGCCATAATAACATGGGAGTTCAATTATTGATCATGGCTTGATTAGATAACATTTCTGCTCAATACAAATCACTTAGTATTTTTATTTTCTTCTGTGTTCATAACGGATAGTCAAACATGCTACAATGTTGACAAAAGCATTCAGAAGGCGCATAGGTGATGGCGGAGCTACTTCGATCTAACCAAGTCACAATGCTAATCCTTTAAAAAAAACTCAATCAAAGTAGCCTAACTATCAATCTGATAGTACTGATTTTATTGCCATGCTACCGTAAAAAAAAAAAGATTTAGTCATTTTAAAGCAGCAAAATTCCATGCCCCTCCGTAACGGAGGTAGCCTATAACCGGAGGGAAAGTGCCCGCGAGGATGTCCAAATCTTGCACTCCGGTTGCGCCATGGCACTGCACGCACATTTCACCAGGTGGGTGTGAAGGACAACGAACTCTTCGAGTTTTACGCATATATAGGCCTATATCTCTCTCCTCGACCCTAATAGCTTGAAAACGTACGACCGGAATATTACAAAAATAAGTGTAGGTATATGTCCTATTAATTAGAATGGGTTTGACAGTTAGACGAGTCATTCAATTGTGTAAATAAAACATTTGTTAATTGACAGTATTGTATTGTAGGCAGCAATAGGCTATGTCGGAACCAGATTAGGCACAACGATATGCATAAGGAAATCTGGCCTCAGGCGTATTGGCCTATATCTTATTAATAAGCATTATAGGGCCCGTTATACCCAACGCTATTTGAAATGTTATTCTAACATTTATTGCATTAACCTATATATTGTTTTTCATTTTGTGGTTCAATCAATGTGTAGCCTAAAACACGCTTGGAACTTTTTTTGCATCTCTTGTGTCAGTAAGGGTTGTCCGTTTCTGGAGCCTTACTGTTGCCTCAGCGATACCCCCCCCCCCCTCCCCAAACAAGCAACAGGATTGTATATCTGAGCTAATGCTCCTATTCCGACCCCTCCCCTCTCTCTCTCTCTAATTTGAGATCTGTTTAATAAATCATTATTTGATATTAACATATTTAATGTGTGCTATCTAATCACTGAATTGGATATCAATATCTTATATAGGCCTAATCATGTGGGGTATTAGAATTAGATAAGGGTGAATTTGGGAACTTTCCTCCTCGGAAAGCATTTATTCTGCTCCTCTAATTCAGTACTCCACATATATTTCCTCCCCTTCCAATGCATCGTATGTAAAATAAGAAAACAATGCTTTGCGCTCTGGCTACACAATTACGCGCAGGAGGACGTCATTTTAATAGACTAATAAAAACATGTATAATTCACAAGCTCATGCTTTAGGCTACACCGCTCTTAGTTGGACATTAGTAGCCTATGACATATTCGGCTACTAACTGTGTATATGGGCAATTGTTATCTGGCGAGCCCTCCTTTTGGAGCTGCGAGCTGTATAGTGGACTGTTGCAGGATTTATGACGGCGATTCTCACAGAGACAACTGTGTGTCAAGATTTTCTCGACTAAGTGTTTTAGGCTATCCCGCCCAAATACATTGAAACATTTACTAATCATTATTGTCTTGTATGAATAGGCTAATAAGGCATGTGTAATAATATTTGTAATTTCTGAACTCTACGCATAGGCTACATTTAATTTCTAGACCGAGTCGAACACTATTTACATCTTACAAGGCGCTAGTTGTTTGGATAAGAAACCAAGTTATATTTTTCGAGACTATTAAGACTGTCAAGGTCAATCACAATTCGCTGCAGTTCTTACACAGACGTGCCAGGAAACGGGGGGGATGATGTAAACTGGAACTGAAGTAGTGCTAATGAAAAGAGTCCTTGAGGTGAATATAGTGAACAACACCAAAGAGAAATGTGCAATGTGACATTGGATTAAGTCAATCCAGAGAAAAGTGTGACACTCCGATGGATGGGTGTTGTCGCTGGTGTGTGTGTGTGTGTGTGTGTGTGTGTGTGTGTGTGTGTGTGTGTGCTGAACATCAGGTTATTGGCCAATTACAGTAGGCCTACTGTCCATTTGATGAAAAACAAATAATGTTGAAAAAAACTCTTTATCATTGGAGGTCGACTGGACTTTACACAATCATCTCGGGGTAAATTATGTTACACTTTATCTTGCAATATTGTGCATAAAATTATATGCAATTTCCACTCACACTTACTTTCATAAACGTATGGAAATAGTCTGAATATGGATGATTTTTCAATGTTTAACTTCACTAGAAATGACCTGGGTTTTGAGATCCATCGATTAAACGTTGTGATGGAGCTTGAACGAAGAGCCATAGGGTTGATAATACACTCGTTTCATTTCGGCCTGAGATAGTCTTGGATGGCAGACCCAATGAATGTCTCAAACTCGCTGAACCACATTTGATGGAATTGTACGCCTACCTTTGGACCTATTCATGCACATATTATGAAACCTACAAATAGTGATATTTTAAAATACACTTTTGGATTTAATACTAACAATACCGTAAGTTATTTTGAGTTGGCCACTACATTGATTTTGATTACTGCATTGTTGGGTTCAGAGCTGGCAAGAAAATCATTTCGCTGTACTTCTGCATGTGATATTAAAAAAGTTCAACTTTGAACTAAGACCCAAATGAAGGTCAACATTGGCTTAGCGTAAACATGAGATCAAGCAGCCTTAGCCTGAGATTCAGTAGGTCAGTCCAGCAATATTTACCGTGTAAAATGATAGTTCACCCCCAATGTTGTGTTTGTGTGTGTGTGTTTTAACACACTATGCATATAACTTGGTTGTGTGTGTGTGTGTGTGTGTGTGTGTGTGTGTGTGTGTGTGTGTGTGTGTGTGTGTGTGTGTGTGTGTGTGTGTGTGTGTGTGTGTGTACTTGCATTTGTGTATAGGTGACTGTACACGAGTGAAGTTGTGTAAGGAGTGTGTCTAGCTTGGGGACAAGAGGTATTGTCACTAGCTGTTAGCATCACTGCATTCCGCCCCAGTGTGGTCTCACTTTAAGCCTGCGTTCACTTCATTGCCAGGTGACCTTTTCATAGTCGGCGAGCTTTCTCCAGCAAACCTGCCTCGTGCCATCATTTTAGAGGCAAGCCTCTTTTCCTCTCTTATTCTCTATATCCCCCTCATAAACACAGTCAAGACACATTATTCTATGTGGCTAACATTTGAACAAATGCTTTCTCTACACTCACAGATGCCTACGTCTTATCTGATTCCTGTCAGGGCTCCTGGTCACAGATATGATGTACTGTTAACTACACTCAGTGGTTCCAGGTCTCTCTGTCACTTCTTGGCAGACTGGTATTGGTTCATAGATCTGTCTTTTCTTTCAAAATAATCTGACATTTAACGCTGACATTTATTTTTCTTGCGGTATTATTAAGAGACAAATGGTTGTGCTGGTGATGTGAGTGTCTGGTGTGTCTGGAAGGAACGGCTGCGTGGCTCAGAGTCGGCTGCTACCGTCTTGTCGAAACACAACCACAAAAACAAGGACAGAAGAAAGGGTACAGTTTCATGTTTGTAGATTTTTTTTTTGGTTTACTTTTCCTTAACATTTATTTGTACATGACTTAGTTATTATTGCTATTATTATTATTATTCATTACTATTCTTTTCCCACTTATGTTAGTATAATTATTTCTTATTTCTATCTGAGTGATGCCTGGGTGGGTAGGGACTCCACTCTTAAGTTGGTAACTCTTGCTGATCGAACAACAGCTTGTGAACATCTTGATCCATTAAGTCATTTGCAGCCTTGGTGGGAGATATAAACTGATGAGCTCCAGGCGTTTGATCTCTTAATTCCAGACTTGGCTCCATCCACTGAGAGCGCCTCCTGCTTATTGTGCACTTCTGTCAGAAGTGAAGCTTTTTATTACAGCCCTGCTGCTGATCGAGGCCCAGCCAAAAGAACACACGCTCACACTCCGTCCAACCAGAACCCCAGGGATGAGTGGCGGCTGGACGGGATGTTGATGAATAAAACTGACATTAGGAGATTGAAAAAAAGACAGTGTGTCTATAGAAGGAAGGAGGGGAGTGAGTGACGGATGGAACAGAAAGACAGATAGATACAGGCAGACAGACAACACATACACACCGACCACACACACAAACATACACACATCACAATGCAGTTATATACATCACTTGAGGGAAGGAAAATGACTTTAACAAGGGAAGGGAACTGACTTTCTTAAGCTTTCCCCAACTCATAATGTTTGTGATACGCTTGTATGTTAAAGTTACAGCTGTTTGTCTTTGTTCCCATCAGAATGATGCATTGGGCAGGCCGTATTGAGAAGGAGCTGGAGAAGACTCTGCAACTGGTCACTGGAGCCCAGCAGATGAAAGGGGTAAGTACTGGGAACTAAACATAATACCTGATCCCATGCACGACTGCAGTTAAACTGTCTGTCTTCTCTCTCTCTCCCTGTCTCTCTCTTCCCCTCTCTCTCTCTCTCTCTCTCTCTCTCTCTCTCTCTCTCTCTCTCTGAAGCTAGGCTTACTATCGTATTGTTTGTTTGCCAAATGGAAGCGTAACACCAGCAGTGTGTCTATGTACTCTAGAGACTCCACGCATCTGGGCTCCTGCTTCTGTTCCTCTGTCATTGTGTGCGTGACACGAGAGCAGCAGATGGTTTGGCCGTGTTAGATTGACAGAGTTTCGTCATGTTTCTACACAGAGGCAGTGTGCATGTTCACTGGGCTTCCAGGTCTGGAAACGGGCCTGGATCTAATGCTTCATTATTGCTGTGTGGCTGACTGTGATGATTCAGCCAGCCACAATAGCGTCTACGGCTGCGGTGATGGTAATCGTTGCCATGGTGAGGGGGGTGGCCGTGGTGTTAATATGGTAGTGTAATTGACAATAGCGAGTGTAGGCGACAGTTGGTGACAGTTGCTAGTTGTGGTTAAAGGATTTAGGACAGTGTTTGGGCGGGCGGAGCAGTGATGATGGTTGTTGCCATGGCTGCGGTTAGCATGGGGATGTGTTGGTTGCTCTGACAATAGAATTATTTGCGTTGTCTTCCAGAATAACACAGCATCACTATTTGGTCTGTCGCTATTTACTCACTGAAATACAGGCTTAGGCGTTCCTAGTTTGTGTCAATAGTTATTGAATAGGAATGTGTGTGGATTTGCATAAGCAAGTACAGCACGTCAATTAAAAGTGTATTCAATTGTGTTTGCACTGTCAGAAAGATTGACATTGAGCGAATGCTGTGGGAATAGTTAGTTAATCTAATAGTCTGTTCTGGTGTATACTAGTAAGTGGGTTGGGCTGAGTGTGTGTGAGTATGATGGTTGAAAGGTGCGTTTGTGAGTATGTTAGCATAGTGTGTTTGTGAGTATGTTAGCATAGTGCGTTTGTGAGTATGTTAGCATAGTGCGTTTGTGAGTATGTTGGCATAGTGTGTTTGTGAGTATGTTAGCATAGTGTGTTTGTGAGTATGTTAGCATAGTGTGTTTGTGAGTATGTTAGCATAGTGCGTTTGTGAGTATGTTAGCATAGTGCGTTTGTGAGTATGTTGGCATAGTGCGTTTGTGAGTATGTTAGCATAGTGTGTTTGTGAGTATGTTAGCATAGTGTGTTTGTGAGTATGTTAGCATAGTGCGTTTGTGAGTATGTTAGCATAGTGCGTTTGTGAGTATGTTAGCATAGTGCATTTGTGAGTATGTTAGCATAATGTGTTTGTGAGTATGTTAGCATAGTGTGTTTGTGTAGGCTAGGTTGTCCTGAGTGTGTGTGTGTGTGTTAGCCAAAAAGGCTCCACTCTGTCTATTGACGTGCATGCATGTACAAGGGCGTGCATTTTTGTCCAGAATCGTCGTTGCGTTCCACCGAGAGAGGAAGTCCGCCTTGTGTAGTGTAAATCCACTAGAGCTTGGGGAGCCAGAGTAGCTTACCAAGCAAGAGGGTCCGAGGTACTCTGACTGTAGCTAGCGACGCCATTTGAACGTGGTGTTATATGCCTTTTTTGTTTACAAATATAGCTAGCTAGCTATATGTCTGGCTAGTCTGGTGTTTTAAGCTGTACGGCACTACTTCATAGACAGAGAAGCAGAAGCAAGCATGTCTCTCTATGAGTTGTGAATTCGAGAGCTTGAAGAGCAAGAGGTTGAACTGCTCTTACTACTCAGGAGGAGAAGAAGAAAAGAAGGACTGAGAAAAGGGCAAGTTCGTCCACTGAACACGACAAGAGGGGACGACGGAGAAGATATGTCTCTTGTCCAACCTATGCGAAGCCTTGACGAGGAAATCCATTTTCACTACTTTCGGATGTCAGTTTGCCAGATTTGACGACTTGCTTCAGCCGCACATAAATCGCACGAGAGAACTCATAGCAAAGTATCGCTGCTAGTTATTAGCTAGGAATCTCAACAGTTTTGTGCCATCATCACAGAAGTGTGCCAGGCTATCTGGCATGTCCTGAAGGAGGATTTTGTGGCTTATTCCTCCATGGCAAAATGGGAAGAAATTGCCAGAGAGTTTGGGGATAGTTGGAATTGTCTGTGTTGTGCAGGAACTGTCAACGTAAAACATATTCGGATCTAGTTCCGGCAAACTCGGGGAGCAAGTACTACAACAAAAGGGCTTTTTCTCAATGGTCCTGATGGCAGTCTGCGATGCAAGGTACCTCTTCACCATGATCGACGTGGGCGCATTTGGTCGGGAGGGAGATGCAGGAATCCCAACTCATTGCAGGTCAGCTGCCAGTAACAAGGGCAGAGTGCTTTCCGCGGACCCAAACACCGAGCCCATATGTCTTCGAGGGAGACAAGGGATTTCCTCTGAGGGTAAACCTGACATGACCAGATCCAGGTAAGATACGCTAAATAGATGTGACTATACCTATGATGTGAAAATGATACCAATATAGATGTTGTAATTATACTGAACAAAAAATATAGATATGGGCCTGGATCCCGAGTGGGTGGGCCTGGCTCCCCAGTGGGTGGGCCTGGCTCCCCAGTGGGTGGGCCTGGATCCCCAGTGGGTGGGCCTGGCTCCCCAGTGGGTGGGCCTGGATCCCCAGTGGGTGGGCCTGGCTCCCCAATGGGTGGGCCTGGATCCCCAGTGGGTGGGCCTGGTTCCCCAGTGGGTGGGCCTGGTTCCCCAGTGGGTGGGCCTGGCTCCCCAGTGGGTGGGCCTGGATCCCCAGTGGGTGGGCCTGGCTCCCCAATGGGTGGGCCTGGATCCCCAGTGGGTGGGCCTGGTTCCCCAGTGGGTGGGCCTGGTTCCCCAGTGGGTGGGCCCACCCATGGCTGTGCCCCTGCCCAATTATGTGAGATCCATAGATTAGGGCCTAATGCATTTATTTAAATTGACTGATTTCCTTATTTGAACTGTAACTCAGTAAAATTGTTGAAATTGTAGAGTTTATATTTTTGTTCAGTATATATGCCTTACATAAAAGTCATTGGCATCCCAGTAAGAGGATGAGGGCCTATGTCCAAAGCATAGGCTACACAGTTGTTACAATACACATTTGAAAACCGTCATGTTCTTGTTCAATACTAATGGAAAATCCTTATTTTCTTTAAAGGTTCTTCTGACCTTGGTGACACCAAGAAGGTCGACAACTACCTCCACTTAAAAGTCAGAAGAATTTCAGAGGACTGCTTTGGGATCCGAGCTACAAGATGGAGGATCCTGGGACGAGCCCTTGAAGTTGTCCCGGAGAAAGCTGAGACCATTGTGAAGGCCTGTGTGGCCCTCCGCAAATACCTTTGCACTACCGACACTTCAGACACTGACTACACAGAGTCATCAACACGGTACATCCACCCCACATTTGTTGACCACTCCACACCCACTGTGGAACCGGCGTCTAGGAGAGTGGAGACAGGTGGTACAAGGGACACCAGCTTCCTGGACCCAAGGAACATGTCGGCAGACAGGGCAACCAGAGTTGCTCTAGACGTGCGCAACAACCTCAAGGACTACTTCCTCACACCAGCTGGACAAGTGTCTTTTCAGAATGCTGCTATCGCGCCCTCCAATACAAGTTAACATGTTGTGTGGTTTGGAAAACGGGCGCACATACACTACATGACAAAAAGTACGTGAACACCTGCTTGTCGAAACAGGGACAGGGGAGATGATGAACCAAGGGGAGATGATGAACCAAGGGGCGGTGAACCACCTGTAGATGGGCCGTCGGGGCTCAGCTCTGTCACTGGGCTGTCCAAAACACCACCCCCCTCCGACACCTACAAGCAGATGGCGAATACATTAGAATTCAAGCAAATCTGAAAACATCTCCATGGGCTCCTTTGACTTAGAACACTTACTGAAATTAACTGATTTCATAAACATCTCAATCTAATTCCGCCTTTTATGACGGAAAATGACATTGCAACACTGCGCTATACTCCGAACCCTCCGTCTCCGTAGTGTCTGGATTGGCCTTAACGCCTTGATCACACTCATTGAGCAAAATGGTGCAAAATGGTGCAAAATGGTGCAAAATGGTGCAAAATGGTGCAAAATGGTACGCAGCATCATCTGGATATGTTTGCATACATGTATTCACCACACAGAAAGCACTGCAACTGCCTCTGCTGCGCAATGCTGCAAGGCAAACGCAGCGTTTCATTGGAAACGAATGCACTTGTGGTGTACTGAAACGCAATGACGCCGTCGGTGTGAACGAGGCATAAGTAGTGTGTGCATTCGCGGTCGTGAGTTGGTGTGAAAGAACATTTATCACGGCCCCAAACAGGAGTCGTCACAGGGTGTGTTAAATGGCCCAGCGTGCCTAGAAAAGCCATTTTCTAAATGGATGCCTCTCTCTATACGTGTGTCTGATAGAAATCTTCCCAGGGCTATGCCGGCTGGTAACAAGATTGTCTCCCTTCGCGCTCCCTTCCTCTTCATGCGCAGTTTATTTTCAGAGTAAAAAAAAAAAAAAAAAAAAAAAGTCAGCAAATTATTATTTTGTTTGTCTTACGCTGAGCGAGTGAAGGGAGGAAGTTGAATTTAATGTGGTGTATTCTGTTCCTCTTGGTTGAGATTTTGATGCCCGAGAGATTGTGGTTATTTAGCGAGAGAGAACGGGTAGAGGGGATGTGCTTGCTGAGAGAGAGAAGGAGCAGGGGAGATATTGGCGGTTTTGAAAGAAAAGGTGGAGGTTTAGAAAGACTGATGAATGAGAGAGAGGGTCGTTGTTTTTACAACAGGAGTGTGTTTGTGTGCGGGGATGGATGGACCATTTGACAGCGAGAACAGATATTTGGAGAATGTGGGCACATTCACTGAGACGGAATTGGTAATGTATGATTTGGGAGTGAGAAGAGAGAGAGACAGAGAACATCCAATGGGGAAGGATGGATCTATCCTGTTTCTTTTCCTCATTATAATCCTCATTGCTGTGTTTGTGATCTGTTCTGAGAGAGGCTGCTGTGCTGTGGTGGACACTGGCATTCCTTTCATATCCTCAAAGCTTAGTCAGACCTGTTTGATAAGCATACAGTAGGATTACACCCACACACTGTCATCATGGGCTGGAGTCCAGTAACTCTAGAGTTTATTGGAAATGCACACACACACACACACACACACACACACACACACACACACACACACACACACACACACACACACACACACACACACACACACACACACACACACACACACACACACACACACACACACACACACACACACACACACACACACACACACAGAGCAGAGGTATGGCCATTTGTTCACCCCCTCTTCTAGAGAGCCTCTTAAATGCTAAAGCATTGTAACATATGTTGGGCTCTTAATTCATTTCAATGAGGAGGGCCTAATCAGCGTGAATAATTCAGCCTCATACACTTGAAGGCTTCTTAACCCCAAGCACTGGCACGGTACCAATACTATACCACATACTGTACTGTGCCTCTCTACCGCCCTCCCTTTTCTTCTCCCTTCTCTCCATCCTTCATTCTTGACATACTGTCTCTCTACCTCTCTCTCCTCCTCTCTCTGTTCCTCTGTCCTCCTCCCTCCTCCTCTCTTCCCCATGGTTAGGGAATGAAGCCTGGGAGTGGCAGACTGGGCTGATCCCGAAGTTCTCTCCTCCTGGTCTGTGTCTGTGAGGCTGCAAGACTGAGCTCCAGTATCAGGCCCAGGGGAATGTGTGTGGGAAAACCACGATTAGCGAGAACTCCAATTAAAACACTTTAGATTCACAGATTCTTTGACCAAAAAGAGCTGGACACAAATACATAGCGGATACATTGAATGAGGGTATATTTCCTCTCTCTCACACATGCTCTGTGTGAGTGTGTGTGGTCAGTGGTACTGGATCAGTCAGTTCTGAGACCCCATGCTGTGCTGCAGGTTTATCTGGGCCTAACACAGACTTCATTGCCTCTAGTCAAGCCAGTTTGTATGTGTGTGTCTGTGTTCCTGCCATTTCTGCGTTTGTCTGTGAAGGACGATTGTGCTGCGAATTTCTTCAGTTTAATTGTTATGTTAACGTCATTGTGAATGGTGATTGCCAACTTCAATTGTGCTTTTGCCCCCCCAAAGCATTTGCTTCCATGCCTGAAACAGCAGCCGGTTCTGTAGGTGGAGGCTCAAGTCGGCCCCCCATAAATAGAGATATCTATAAAGTGCTGGAGGCTTACTCACTATCGCCGACTCCAGCACTTTCCAATAATCTGTCTCAAATGCCCAATGCCATACGAGACACCATCCCATCCACTCACGTTAATAGCCCCCTCCCCTCTTTCTAAAGCTGACCTTAGCTGAAGTCACGGACACACACTCACGCACAAACACAGTGCTGTGCTGTTTCATCAGCGTGCGTTGGTGATGATGTAACTGCTGCTCAATGTAATTGGTTCCTTGATTTAATAGCTCTTACTCCTGAAGACAATTTACAGGAAAAGCTGAATCTTCCTCCCCACCATGAGCAATTACCGTTAAAGGAAGGAGAGAGAGAGATCCTCCCCCCCCCGCCTCACAACACAACAGCAGCTCATTCATTATCTGGCCTTTAGAAACAGCAGGGGCTATTTTTGCTTAACGTTTTGTCACTCTCCCTCCCTCCCTCCTCTCCTCTCCTCTCTCTCTCTCTCTCTCTCTCTCTCTCTCTCTCTCTCTCTCTCTCTCTCTCTCTCTCTCTCTCTCTCTCCCTCTCTTTAGCTCTCTCACTTCTCTCTCTTTCTCTCTCCAACTCTTTATCTCTCTCTCCCTCTCTTTCTCTCTCTTTGTTTCTCTCTCTCTCTCTCTCTCTCTCTCTCTCTCTCTCTCTCTCTCTCTCTCTCTCTCTCTCTCTCTCTCTCTTTATCTCTCCCTCTCTCTCAAATCAAATCAAATGTTATGGGGGTGTAGCGAAAGGCTTACGTTCCTAGCTCCAACAGTGCAGCAATATTTAACAATACAAAACAATAAACGCAAAACACAAACAGGCCCCACAGAGCCCCAGGATAGCAACGCAATTAGACCAAACCAAATGGACCATTTCAGGTTGTCAATGATGTGCACGCTGAGGAATTTGAATCTTTCAACCCTCCACTACTGAACTACTGTGGCCCCATCGATGAGGGGGGCTCCCGCTGCTGTTTCCTGAAGTCCACTATCATTAGCTCCTTCGTTTTGTTGACGTTGAGGGGGAGGTTATTTTGCCGGTACCACTCTGCCAGGGCCCACACCTCCTCCCTGTAGGCCGTCTCATTGTTGTTGGTAATCAGGCCTACTACTGTTGTCGTCTGCAAACTTGACGATTGAGTTTGAGTGGCCACGCAGTCATGGCTGAGCACGCACCGTTGTGGGGCCTTCATGTTGAGGATCAGCGTAGCGGAGGTGTTGTTGCCTACCTTCACCAGCTGGCGTCGGCCAGTCAGGAAGTCCAGGACACAGTTGCACAGGGTGGGGTCCAGACCCAGGGCCTCGAGCTTAGTGATGAGCTTAGAGGGCACTATGGTGTTGAAGGCTGAACTGTAGTCGATGAACACCATTCTTACATAGGGTTTCCTCTTGTCCAGATGGGAGAGGGCAGTGTGCAGTTGTTACATGCCTCCTAAGTGGAGGGAGGTGCAGGAGTCAGGAGCAGGAGAGCAAGGAAATCCCAGTAGCACAATCGTTTATTAGACGTCCCAACTCAACAAACAACAGTTTGGGGTTAACACGCCCAAACGAAGTCCCCACACACACAGGGAAATAAACGCAACACACAGAGGAGAAACCTCCACTCCTAATTACAGTCCAAAACGGTACAACTGTGAGAAAAAAACCTGTGGGGAAAACACTCACCCCTAACAGAGCAAACACTCACCCCTAACAGAGCAAACACGCACCCCTAACAGAGCAAACACGCACCCCTATAACAGAGCAAACACGCACCCCTATAACAGAGCAAACACGCACCCCCCCTAACAGAGCAAACACTCACCCCAGAGCAAACACTAACAGAGCAAACACTCACCCAAACACACACCCCTAACAGAGCAAACACGCACCCCTAACAGAGCAAACACTCACCCCTAACAGAGCAAACACGCACCCCTAACAGAGCAAACACGCACCACTAACAGAGCAAACACTCACCCCTAACAGAGCAAACACTCACCCCTAACAGAGCAAACACTCACCCCTAATAGAGCAAACACTCACCCCTAACAGAGCAAACACGCACCCCTAACAGAGCAAACACTCACCCCTAACAGAGCAAACACTCACCCTAACAGAGCAAACACTCACCCCTAACAGAGCAAACACTCACCCCTAACAGAGCAAACACTCACCCCTAACAGAGCAAACACTCACCCCTAACAGAGCAAACACTCACCCCTAACAGAGCAAACACTCACCCCTAACAGAGCACAAACACACACCCCTAACAGAGCAAACACACACCCCTCACCCTAACAGAGCAAACACGCACCCACCCCTAACAGAGCAAACACTCACCCCTAACAGAGCAAACACTCACCCTCACCCTAACAGAGCAAACACGCACCCCTAACAGAGCAAACACGCACCCCTAACAGAGCAAACACGCACCCCCCCTAACAGAGCAAACACTCACCCCTAACAGAGCAAACACACACCCCTAACAGAGCAAACACTCACCCCTAACAGAGCAAACACACACCCCTAACAGAGCAAACAGCAAACGATCCCGCACAAAGAATAGCAGGCAGCGGAGGTTAATAAAAATGAACTAATAGGACACAGGTGTAAAGTAAAAACAGACAGACACAAACGAAAACGAAAATTGGATCCGTGGCAGCTAGTAGGCAGGCGACGACGACCGCCGAGCACCGCCCGAACAGGGAGAGGAGCCACCTTCGGTGGAAGTCGTGGCAGCAGTGCAATAGCGATTGCGTTATCCATGGATCTGTTGGGGAGGTATTGGAAGTTCTAGTGGGTCTAGGGTGTCAGGTAAGGTGGAGGTAATATGATCCTTAATTAGCCTCTCGAAGCACTTCATGATGATAGAAGTGAATGCCACAGGGCATTTAGTTCAGTTACCTTCACTTTCTTGGGTATAGGAACAATGGTGGACATCTTGATGCAGGTGGGGACAACAGACTGGGATAAAACACTCCAGCCAGCTGGTCTGCACATGCTCTGAGGACGCGTCTAGGGATGCTTTCTGGACCGGCAGCCCTGCAAGGGTTAACACACTTAAAGATGCACTATGTAGAAATTGCTTCACCATTTCCTGGTTGCTAAAATTCTAATAGTTCACCTAATTTCAGTTTATGTGACAAAACAAACAGTAGTCTAGAGAGTTGTTATACCGTCTGTGATTTTGTTGTTGTTGCCATAACCCAAGATATTGTACTTTCAGATGTTTGAAGGTCTATAACTCACATTTCTATGTGAATTTGGTCCAGTCGCCCAAAAAGCTACATATTGCAGCTTTAAGTGTCTTTCACTCTCTCTCTAAACTCTGTGTCATTCCTTAGTACCTCCCAACAGTAATGTGTTATTCCTTAGTACCTCCCTACAGTAATGTGTCATTCCTTAGTACCTCCCAACAGTAATGTGTCATTCCTTAGTACCTCCCTACAGTAATGTGTCATTCCTTAGTACCTCCCTACAGTAATGTGTCATTCCTTAGTACCTCCCAACAGTAATGTGTCATTCCTTAGTACCTCCCTGCAGTAATGTGTCATTCCTTAGTACCCTCTTACAGTAATGTGACATTGCATTCCTTAGTACCTCCCTATAGTAATGTGTCATTCCTTAGTACCTCCCTATAGTAATGTGTCATTCCTTAGTACCCTCTTACAGTAATGTGTCATTCCTTAGTACCTCCCTACAGTAATGTGTCATTCCTTAGTACCTCCCAACAGTAATGTGTCATTCCTTAGTACCTCCCTACAGTAATGTGTCATTCCTTAGTACCCTCTTACAGTAATGTGACATTGCTTAGTACCTCCCTGCAGTAATGTGTCATTCCTTAGTACCTCTCTACAGTAATGTGTCATTCCTTAGTACCTCCCTACAGTAATGTGTCATTCCTTAGTACCTCCCTACAGTAATGTGTCATTCCTTAGCACCTCCCTACAGTAATGTGT
Source organism: Oncorhynchus keta (assembly GCF_023373465.1). Taxonomy (NCBI): domain Eukaryota; kingdom Metazoa; phylum Chordata; class Actinopteri; order Salmoniformes; family Salmonidae; genus Oncorhynchus; species Oncorhynchus keta. The sequence goes on along the minus strand of NC_068441.1, from coordinate 6,751,932 downwards.
CATTCCTTAGTACCTCTCTACAGTAATGTGTCATTCCTTAGTACCTCCCGACAGTAATGTGTCATTCCTTAGTACCTCCCTACAGTAATGTGTCATTCCTTAGTACCTCCCTACAGTAATGTGTCATTCCTTAGTACCTCCCTACAGTAATGTGTCATTCCTTAGTACCTCCCTACAGTAATGTGTCATTCCTTAGCACCTCCCTACAGTAATGTGTCATTCCTTAGTACCTCTCTACAGTAATGTGTCATTCCTTAGTACCTCCCGACAGTAATGTGTCATTCCTTAGTACCTCCCTACAGTAATGTGTCATTCCTTAGTACCTCCCTACAGTAATGTGTCATTCCTTAGTACCTCCCTACAGTAATGTGTCATTCCTTAGCACCTCCCTACAGTAATGTGTCATTCCTTAGCACCTCCCTACAGTAATGTGTCATTCCTTAGCACCTCCCTACAGTAATGTGTTATTCCTTAGCACCTCCCTACAGTAATGTGTCATTCCTTAGTACCTCCCTACAGTAATGTGTCGTTCCTTAGTACCTCCCTACAGTAATGGGTCACCATGATTGCAGCTCAGGGTCGGGTCAGTTCAGTGGATGGTGTACACAGAATATGCTGTTTGTACAGAATGTGGCATTACAGAGAGATGCGGTGTGTGTGTGTGTGTCTGTGTCTATGTTCTAACCAAATGCTAGCATTCCTTTATATTCAAGTCCAAAAAAACACTATTATTAAATGTAACTACATACCGAACAGATTGTCCCCCTCACAGAGGCTCATCAAAGAACAAGATGGCTGGGACGGGAGTGCTGGCATTGGCCTGCCTGTCTGGGAGATGGTAAACAGCATTACTCTCAGGCACATTCACAGATGACAGAAGAACAGAAGGGAACACAGACACATGTTTATTGTATTTACCAGCTTTCATTGGCTTTCTGACAATGGCTTGATTCCCAGGGTACCTGTTTCGAAGGCTCAGCACTTTTTTGTCTGGTTTTATAGGAGTGAAATTGTATATTTCCAGACTGCATACAATAGATCCTGGTCAATCTTCCTTATTACCACACTCAAAAACAAACGTGTCTTGGCATTTGTGCATTAAATACATTTGATTGACACAATAAGAACTGCTGATATTGTTGAATATTTGTAATAATGTTGAATTGGACCTGCCCCCCTTCATTCCACAAGTTATAATGTATTTCTCAGTAGAGCCTTGTTCTCATCGCTGAGTTAAGCCAGCTGACTGAGATCAATCAGGGGAGATTTGAGGATAGCGCTCACCATGTGGTACTGTATGCTGCCAACATGGGGTGTTATGTCATTTCTGGACACATACTAAACATCATACATCATTTATTGCTCTGCTTGATTCCAGCATCGCGGATTGCCATATAAAGCTTTACCGGCAGCTAATGGCTGCTGGATAAATGCGAGGCGAACTGTGCACATATGTATCCTGCTTCTTCTGGTTTCTCTGGGGGAGAAAGACCCAGGGTGCATTCTGATGAAGGAAGACAATATAGTAGAATATGTTCCGAATGGGATTAGAATGCTGTTAAAAGCCCACTGTTTCTCAGGAGTTGGGGCATTTTGCCTACGCTGCTCATCTCTTCTCCCCTTCACCTCTTCTGGAACCAAACTGTTATTTGAAGTGTGTGTGTGTGTGTGTGTGTGTGTGTGTGTGTGTGTGTGTGTGTGTGTGTGTGTGTGTGTGTGTGTGTGTGTGTGTGTGTGTGTGTGTGTGTGTGTGTGTGTGTGTCTGTGTGTGTGTGTGTTTCATTTCTAGTGTTCTCTGATTTCCATGTTTTTGAGCTCAGCTGACAGATATCTTCCCTTTGAGGGAGGGGTTGTGTCTCTGTGAAACAGGTAACGATCATAAAGGTCATGGTGGAGCAGGAGGCAAAGGAAAGGTGCAAAATCAGGAGCAGGTTTATGAAATAATAAGTTACAAAATGAAGGTTGACAAGAATGTATTTACAATTTCTTTTCAAAAAGACGGTCAAAACAAACAAAACACTGAAATGGTCCAAAATCGAAAGGAATATGCCTACGGGGCATTCCTGTCAACATAACTCCCTTGGTACAGGTGTCTACCAGGCTCTGACCAGCTCCCCATAAGTCATTCCAAACTGGCGAAAGCGAAACGGTTGCTACCGTTTCTGTATATCTCACTAGGCACACCACACCATGACAAAGGGTAGAATTTGGTCATATTTGGTACGTTGATCAATAAGATTCCCACTCAAAAAGACAGCCATAGGTTTGTTGAATTCCCAATGTGTTATCGCCATGCTTTCAACTATCTACAAGCACAACAAAATTCCAATGGAAAATCAGTGTCTGATTTTTGGTTTACTTGTCGGCTGAAATGTGTCAACCATTTAAAAGCACAACGAAGTTCAAATGGGAATACAATGTCAGATATTTTGTTTATTTATATAACAACCTAATGTGCTATTATCACTGTGCTTAATCTAATAGCACACCTAAATGACCTGGATTGCAGTTGAGATTACACTAAAGTACACAGTAATCAATACAATTTGAGATTCGGTGAATATTATTACAGCAATTGTGAAGATTTCTTCAGACCTGCGACCTCGGAGCATGCACGCTTTCTCTGATTACATAAGAAGATATTTAGTATTGCTGTAACTTCAAAATGTGGCCACCATTTTAAAGTTGAATAAACACTTACATTTGCTTGTAAGATAGCCTTAACATTAGGCTATTTACTGTAAAAGTAATATTGAATTGTGTTTAGTTGAACAATGATGGCCATCTTGAAGCATGTGGGGACAACATACTGGGATAGGGATTGGTTGAATATGTCTGTAAACACACCAGCCAGCTTGCCATGATTAAAAGCGGTGGATCGCGCTTTCAGTTTCGCGCTTTTAGTTTCGCGCGAATGCTGACATCGATCCACGGTTTCTGGTTAGTGAAGGTTTTAAATGGTCACATCTCCAATGCACTTGCTAATAAACTCGCTCACCGAGTCAGCATATACATCAATGTTATTGTCTGAGGCTATCCGGAACATATCCCAGTCCACGTGATTGGTCAGACCAGCGTTGTATTGACCTGTTTTAGTTTCTGTCTATAGGCTGGGAGCAACAAAATGGAGTCATGGTCAGATTTGCCGAAGGCAGGGCGGGGGAGGGCTTTGTATGTGTCGCGGAAGTTCGGGTAGCAATGATCCAGAAAGCTACCAGCTCTTGTCGTGCATTTGATCTGCTGAAATATTTTATGATTCTTAGGTTAGCTTTGTTACAATAAATGGATGTAATGTTTCCAGTTTACATAGAGTCCAGTGAAGTTCTTTCAGGGCTGACGAGGGATGTGCTTGGGCGGGTATACACGGCTGTGACTATAATCGAAGAGGATTCTCTTGGAAGATAATGTGGCCGGCATTTGATTGTTATGAAATCTAGGTCGAGTGAAAAAAAGGACTTGAGTTCCCGTGTGTTGTTGTGATTACACCATGAGTCATTAATCATAAGGCATACTCCCACCCTTCTTCTTACCAGAGAGATGTTTGTTTCTGTCGACGCGATGCGTGAACAAACTGTACCGACTGTACCGACTGACAACATATCCAGAGTGAGCCATGTTTCCGTGAAACAGAGAATGTTACAATCTCTGATGCCTCTCTGGAAGGCAACTCGTGCCCTAATTTCACCCACCTTGTTATCTGGAGAACAGGACATTAGCGAGTAATAGGCTCAGAGGCAGTGGATGGTGGGCTCGCCTTCTGCGTCTGACCAGTAGGCTGCTCGGTCTGCCTCTCCTGCGGCGACTGCGTTGTTATGGGCCAGCCTCTGGGATAAGATCGCATGTCCAGGGTGGAGGTCCGAACCCACTCTATATTGGCCATATACCACAAACACCCGAGGTACCTTATAGCTATTATAAACTGGTTACCAATGCTTAATCTAATTATTTTATTTCATAAACCTTTATTTTTGGTTATATTGGAGACATTGTTTTACTTGTAAAGAAGTTAATAGGCTATTTAACCTATTGAAAAAGTGATATTGAGTTGTGTTTGGTTGTCAATGCAACTCAATATTAGGAATGGGTCCTGAGATCCTCAAAAGGTTCTTCAGTTGCAACATCGAGAGCTGCCTGGTACGGCAATTGCTCGGCCTCTGACCGCAAGGCACTACAGAGGGCAGTGCGTACGGCTCAGCATATCACTGGGGCTAAGCTGCCTGCCATCCAGGACCACTACACCAGGTGGTGTCAGAGGAAGGCCCTAAAAATGGTCAAAAACCCCAGCCACTCCAGTCATAGACTGTTCTCTCTACTACCGCATGGCAAGCGGTACCGGGGTGCCAAGTCTAGGACAACTGGGGGTAAACAGTTTTTACCCCCAAGCCTGAACAGGTAATCAAATGGCTACCCGGACTATTTGCATTGTGTGCCCCACCCCCCAACCCCTCTTTTACGCTGATGCTACTCTCTGTTTATCATATATGTATCGTCACTTTAACTATACATTCATGTACATATGTACATACTACCTCAATTGGCCCGACCAACCAGTGCTCCCGCACATTGGCTAACCGAGCCATCTGCATTGTGTCCCGCCACCCACCACCCGCCAACCACTCTTTACGCTACTGCTACTCTCTGTTCATCATATATTCATAGTCACTTTAACCATATCTACATGTACATACTACCTCAATCAGCCTGACTAACCAGTGCCTGTATATAGCCTCACTACTATACATAGCCTCGCTACTGTTATTTTTCACTGTCTTTTTACTGTAGTTTTTATTTCTTTACTTACCTACTGTTCACCTTATACCTTTTATGCAGTATTGGTTAGAACCTGTACGTAAGCATTTCACTGTAAGGTCTACACCGGTTGTATTCGGTGCACGTGACAAATAAACTCAATGTAAAGTATGATTGACAAAGTATGGTTGCATTTAATTTGCTCTGTTGAACCTACTCTGTGGAATGACTGATAGCAAGAGTAAATCTATAAAGTGGAGATTAATCAATAATCATTCTCATGATAGCACATTGGTTATAGTCAGTGACAGATATCGAAGCTGGGCTTGGTTTAAACCCTGGATGGGAGACTGAAGGAATAGCTGTAGATAGATCAACTCTCCTGTAGGAGGTGCTGCCCAGCCTATAGTTTTTTTGGATATTACGTTGAAGATCTGACATTGTTTAAAAGGTACAAATTCCACATATTCTATACAAGGTTTGTTGATGTCGAAATTGTTTACCCTTAAAAAAACACCAGTTGATGACCTTTTTCCAAATCCATTGTATGTTCCAAGTCAATTCCACGTCGCAATACGTTGACAAATTCCGTTGAAGCAATGTTGATTTAACCATCTTGTGCCCAGTGGCATTTAGCACTCCCCCATGGCCCACGTACACATTTGAGCATACCAATGTGGCCCACAATCTAGGGAGACAAATCTAAATATGTATAAAGATATAAACTGGCACAATTCTATAATACATCATTCTAATAATGATGAGTCTAAAGACGACATCAACCTGGGTATACACTCGTTTAACATATTTACCTTTGATAACAATATTATTCGCTAATTACATGCTGCGGTCTCACTCCAAACCAAACAATACAACAGAATATAATAGTGGAGCGAGCAGCACACAAAACGGGCACGCACTCGGGCACGGTCTAGCATGCACAGCCGAGCCATTTCGAGCTGGTGGAGGTGTGGCAAAACAAAACAAATGAATAACGATATGAAAATGAAATGAAAGAAAGACAACTTCTACCTGATAAGTAGTTGTGAGTGTTCATGAGCCCCTAAACTCCGCATCCACTCCCGAGAATCAAACATGAAAGAAACAAATGTTTGCAAATTGCTACGACATAAACTGGCAATAGCCTATTAGCGATCTGAAAACCATGAAACTGTAAATGAACAGTAGATGCTTAAAAAACAATAATGACCAACAAATAAATTGCAAGGGGATAATTAGGCCTAAATACAGGATTAACTCGCGTGGAACTCAGAATGGTGGAAATGCTCCATGACAGTCTCCTCCCTACCGTACTACTGTTAAGGTCTACTTTCTTGTTTATGTCTAAGAGGGTGTGAATGTTTGCATGTAAGTGAGTGAGTTTGCCGTAAGTGTGAGGCTTGGTCACAAGCTGTGGCTCCCTTTCCCTCCTTCACCTGCAGTTATTTCATCATACAGTAGGAGTTAATGTTTCTCATCAATTCGTCATTGCTTTGAGGTGAACGAGCCACAAACCTATATAGATGTAGATTTCCAGGAGCAATACTAACTTCTCCTATCCTCTCTGGCTCCAAGCTGGACCCGTTCTCATCTTTGCCTCTGGCCCTATTCCCAGGGTTCTCTTGTTTGATGGGATTTGTGCTCTGGCATTACAATCGCTGCGTTACACAAACACTTACATGCACACACCACCACCACCACCACACAACACAGGAAAAACACACATGCAACCCCGTACCAACGTTACAACTAAGCACACAACCTCACTGCAAACAACCTCAATGCTAACAACCTCACTGCTAACAACCTCACTGCAAACAACCTCACTGCTAACAACCTCACTGCTAGTAACCTCACTGCAAGTAACCTCACTGCAAACAATCTCACTACAAACAACCTCACTGCAGACAACCTCACTGCAAACAACCTCACTGCTAACAACCTCACTGCTAACAACCTCACTGCTAACAACCTCACTGCAAACAACCTCACTGCTAACAACCTCACTGTTAACAACCTCACTGCTAGCAACCTCACTGCAAACAACCTCACTACAAACAACCTCACTGCTAACAACCTCACTGCTAACAACCTCACTGCAAACAACCTCACTGCTAACAACTCACTGCTAACAACCTCACTGCAAACAACCTCACTGCTAACAACCTCACTAACCTCACTGCAAACAACCTCACTGCTGAATTTCTTCAATGTCAAGAAGTTTTCCGGCTTCCTCTGCCATGTTAATATTGGAGCCTGGTGGAATGTGAATTGCAACATTGTAGCATCATGTAGTAATTGTTGATTGACAGCATGTTCCCAGAAAGCAAAAGGTTTGTTGTTATGGGCTAACTTTTTTGATGAATTTAAGCAAAATTCCCCAAATCCCCGGGCTTAAATTCCCATGGAAATTTACCATAAAGTTTCAGACCCTTTGCAACCATAACTACTACACACCAAGTCATTACGTAAGACATTTTGTATTCCAGAAACACTGCATGAATTTTAAAAAAACAGCCTAATCTGGTCCTGTATCGCAACCTAGCCGTTCCCCGGAAACGCCATTGTTCTTATTCTTTTGATTATGTTAGCAGGCTAGTGCTATTAGTTCAGGTGGACCTCCCTGTTATGTTGATGATGTGACAAGTGGGGAACACCTGATCAAGGAAGTAACACCTGATCAAGGAAGCCAACGGCAATAGAACAGAACATAATCTTTGGCGCGCGGGATTATCACTGTTGTCGGGGATTAACTCGCTTAACCCAACGGAGGCTCTTTAACCTTCAACATCACACAGCCTATTCATCTTTAATAGAATTAGTGCACAAAGGACAGACCATCAGAGAGGGTGTCTATCTGAGGTGGTTAGGTTGTGCTGTTGGGAGGTCTGCAACTGTGAGAATATTCATGCAGTATTCCTGTTTCGCACAACTTCCCAACACACCTCTAGACTAACGTGAGCATCTGGCAAACCAAACGAGACGTTCGAGCCTCGCTGTATGTAAATCAGAAGAAGAATAAAATGCACTTGTTAATGAACACACGAAAATGTTTACAAATATTGCAAACAGTTAATAGAATAAATGTATGATTGTGAGAGAATCTGAAAAGGCAGTTTCACAGACTTTCATTTTCATGCAGCCTACAATCATATGGCACAAACGTGTACTCATTGCAATGAGGGCTTATTATACTGTGGGCTGAGAAGACAGTCAGCTTACACATATGACTGTAAAACTGCATTACAGAACAAAATGATACTACATTTGTATTGCAGTCTTCCCAGCCTACAGTAGGCAGTGGTGTAAAGTCCTTAAGTAAAAAAAATACTTTAAAGTACTACTTACAGTGCATTCGGAAAGTATTCAGACCCCTTCCCCTTTCCCACATGTTGTTACGTTACAGCCTTATTCTAAAAGGGATAAAATAAAATCCTCATTGGTCTTCACACAATACCCCATAATGACAAGGCGAAAATGGGTTTCTGGAAGTGTTTGCAAATGTATTAAAAAATAAAAAACAGAAATGCCTTATTTATGTAAGTATTCAGACCCTTTGCTATGAGACTCTAAATTGATCTGAGGTGCATCCTGTATCCATTGATCATCCTTGAGATGATTCTACAACTTAATCCACCTGTGGTAAATTCAATTGGTTGGACATGATTTGGAAAGGCACACACCTGTCTATATAAGGTCCCACAGTTGACGATGCATGTCAGAGCAAAAACCAGGCCATGAGGTTGAAGGAATTGTCCGTAGAGCTCCAAGACAGGATTGTGTCGAGTCACAGATCCTGATTGTGAGAGAATTTCAGACTTTCATTTTCTGGGGAATGGTACCGAAACATTTATGCAGCTTTGAAGGTCCCCAAGAATACAGTGGCCTCCATCATTCTTAAATGGAAGAAGTTTGGAACCACGAGACTCTTCCTAGAGCTGGCCGCCCCACCATACTGAGCAATCGGGGGATAATCAGGGAGGTGACCAAGAACCCGATGGTCATTCTGACAGAGCGCCAGAGTTCATCTGTGGCGATGGGAGAACCAGCCAGAAGGACAACCATCTCTGCAGCATTCCACCAATCTGGCCTTTATGGTAGAGTGGCCAGACAGAAGCCACTCCTCAGTAAAAGGCACATTACTGCCCACTTGGAGTGTGCCAAAAGGCACCTAAAGGACTCTCAGACCATGAGAAACAATATTCTTTGGTCTGATGAATACAAGATTGAGCTCTTTGGCCTGAATGCCAAGCACCACGTCTGGATGAAACCTTGCACCATCCCTACGGTGAAGCGTGGTGGTGGCAGCATCATGCTGTGGGGATGTTTTTCAGCGGCAGGGACTGGGAGACTAGTCAAGATCTAGGGAAAGATGAACGGAGGAAAATACCGAGAGATCCTTGATGACAACCTGCTCCAGTGTGGAAGTTCACCTTCCAACAGGACAACGACCCTAAGCACACAGCCAAGACAATGCAGGAGTGGTTTTGGGAAAAGTCTCTGAATGTCCTTGAGTGGCCCAGCCAGAGCCCGGACTTGAAGCCGATCGAACATCTCTGGAGTGACCTGAATATAGCTGTGCAGCAACACTCCCCATCCAACCTGAAAGAGCTTGAGAGGATCTGTAGAGAACAATGAGAGAAACTACCCAAATACAGGTGTTCCAAGCTTGTGGCGTCATACCCAAGAAGACTCAAGGCTGTAATAGCTACCAAAGGTGTGTCAACAAAGTACTGACTAAAGGGTCTGAATACTTACGTAAATGTGTATTATATATAATGATATATTACTTTTTACAAGTGTCCCAAAACTACAAACCTGTTTTTTCTTTGTCATTATGGGGTATTGTCTGTAGATTGATGAGGGACAAAACGATGTAATCAATTTTAGAAAAAGGCTGTAATGTAACAAAATGTGGAAAAAGTCAAGGGGTCCGAATACTTTTATCTGTACTTTACTATTTATATTTTGGACAACTGTTACTTTTACTCAACTACATTCCTAAAGAAAACTATCTAATTTTAACTACCATACATTTTCCCTGGTCTAATTCACCAACTTATCAAGAGAATATCCCTAGTCATCCCTACTGCATCTAGTCTAGCGGACTGACACAAATGCTTCATTTGTAAATTGGGAGTGCTGGAGTGTACTTCTGGCTTTCTGTAAATAAATAAAAAACAGAAAATGGTGCCGTCTGGTTTGCTTATTATAAGGAATTATAATTTGATGTATATATTTTAGTAATTACATTTACTTTTAATACTTAAGTATATTGAAAACCAAATACTTTTAGACTTTTACTCAAGTAGTATGTTGACTTACACTTTTATTTGAGTCCTTTTCTTTAACGTATCTTTACTTTTACTCAAGCATGAAATCGGGAACTTTTTCCACCAATTTTGGATGAGCCCAAATTGTCATGTGTACATGTTTGTGCCATGTGATTGTAGGCTACATTCATGTTCAAGGGCTCAAGTATCTTAAAGTGGGTTCGCATTATAACGTATTGTCAGTGGTACTTTACAGTAAGCTTTCATATGTGTAGTGTACTGTATGTGGTACACTGTTGGTTGTATAGTTAAATTCATGTGTGTTATAATTTTGAGTGTGTAATCTTTAAGTACTGTGTGTGTGTGTGTGTGTGTGTTTGTGTGTGTGTGAAGTCCAGACCACCAGGCTCATTTCACACACAGACAGACATCAAAGGCAGTCTAAATTAACCCTGCGTGTCGGGCCACTCTGCTCGCCATCCACAATTTCACATCACTGCAGCTCCACACTGCCCAAACTCACAGGACCCATTCATATTGAAATGAACAGATGGAGTATTGCCCTGCTCGGAATTGCTATCCTTCGGTGAGAAAAGAGAAACACTTCAAAAGAAGTATATATTCAGGACCTGTTTGCCGTGGCTCGGTTCCATTGCAGGTAAAGTGCAGGTATCGTGTGTCTCTCTGAAAAGTACAGGTATCGTGTGTCTCTGTGAAAGTACAGGTATCGTGTGTCTCTGTGAAAGTACAGATATTGTGTGTCTCTGTGAAAGTACAGGTATCGTGTGTCTCTCTGAAAAGTACAGGTATCGTGTGTCTCTGTGAAAGTACAGGTATCGTGTGTCTCTCTGAAAAGTACAGGTATCGTGTGTCTCTGTGAAAGTACAGGTATCGTGTGTCTCTGAAAAGTACAGGTATCGTGTGTCTCTGTGAAAGTACAGGTATCGTGTGTCTCTCTGAAAAGTACAGGTATCGTGTGTCTCTCTGAAAAGTACAGGTATCGTGTGTCTCTGTGAAAGAACAGATATTGTGTGTCTCTGTGAAAGTACAGGTATCGTGTGTGTCTCTGAAAAGTACAGGTATTGTATGTCTCTGTGAAAGTACAGGTATCGTGTGTCTGTGAAAGTACAGGTATCGTGTGTCTCTCTGAAAAGTACAGGTATCGTGTGTCTCTGTGAAAGTACAGGTATCGTGTGCCTCTTAAAAGTACAGGTATCGTGTTTCTCTCTGAAAAGTACAGGTATCGTGTGTCTCTCTGAAAAGTACAGGTATCAGGTGTCTCTCTGAAAAGTACAGGTATCGTGTGTCTCTCTGAAAAGTACAGGTATTGTGTATCTCTCTGAAAAGTACAGGTATCGTGTATCTCTGTGAAAGTACAGATATTGTGTGTCTTTGTGAAAGTACAGGTATCGTGTGTCTCTCTGAAAAGTACAGGTATCGTGTGTCTCTGTGAAAGTACAGGTATCATGTGTCTCTGTGAAAGTACAGATATTGTGTGTCTCTGTGAAAGTACAGGTATCGTGTGTCTCTCTGAAAAGTACAGGTATCGTGTGTCTCTGTGAAAGTACAGGTATCGTGTGTCTCTATGAAAGTACAGGTATTGTGTGTCTCTCTGAAAAGTACAGGTATCGTGTGTCTCTGTGAAAGTACAGGTATCGTGTGTCTCTGAAAAGTACAGGTATCGTGTGTCTCTGAAAAGTACAGGTATCGTGTTTCTCTCTGAAAAGTACAGGTATTGTGTGTCTCTCTGAAAAGTACAGGTATCATGTGTCTCTCTGAAAAGTACAGGTATCGTGTGTCTCTCTGAAAAGTACAGGTATTGTGTGTCTCTCTGAAAAGTACAGGTATCGTGTATCTCTGTGAAAGTACATATATTGTGTGTCTCTGTGAAAGTACAGGTATCGTGTGTCTCTGTGAAAGCACAGATATTGTGTGTCTCTGTGAAAGTACAGGTATCGTGTGTCTCTCTGAAAAGTACAGGTATCGTGTGTCTCTGTGAAAGTACAGGTATCGTGTGTCTCTCTGAAAAGTATAGGTATCGTGTGTCTCTCTGAAAAGTACAGGTATCGTGTGTCTCTGTGAAAGTACAGGTATCGTGTGTCTCTATGAAAGTACAGGTATTGTGTGTCTCTCTGAAAAGTACAGGTATCGTGTGTCTCTGTGAAAGTACAGGTATCGTGTGTCTCTGAAAAGTACAGGTATCGTGTGTCTCTGAAAAGTACAGGTATCGTGTTTCTCTCTGAAAAGTACAGGTATTGTGTGTCTCTCTGAAAAGTACAGGTATCATGTGTCTCTCTGAAAAGTACAGGTATCGTGTGTCTCTCTGAAAAGTACAGGTATCGTGTATCTCTGTGAAAGTACAGATATTGTGTGTCTCTGTGAAAGTACAGGTATCGTGTGTCTCTGTGAAAGTACAGGTATCGTGTGTCTCTCTGAAAAGTACAGGTATTGTGTGTCTCTGTGAAAGTACAGGTATCGTGTGTCTCTGAAAAGTACAGGTATTGTGTGTCTCTGTGAAAGTACAGGTATCGTGTGTCTCTGAAAAGTACAGGTATCGTGTGTCTCTGTGAAAGTACAGGTATCGTGTGTCTCTCTGAAAAGTACAGGTATCGTGTGTCTCTCTGAAAAGTACAGGTATCGTGTGTCTCTGTGAAAGTACAGATATTGTGTGTCTCTGTGAAAGTACAGGTATCGTGTGTCTCTCTGAAAAGTACAGGTATCGTGTGTCTCTGTGAAAGTATGTATCGTGTGTCTCTGTGAAAGTACAGGTATCGTGTGTCTCTGAAAAGTACAGATATCGTGTGTCTCTGTGAAAGTACAGGTATCGTGTGTCTCTCTGAAAAGTACAGGTATTGTGTGTCTCTGTGAAAGTACAGGTATCGTGTGTCTCTGAAAAGTACAGGTATCGTGTGTCTCTGTGAAAGTACAGGTATCATGTGTCTCTCTGAAAAGTACAGGTATCGTGTGTCTCTGTGAAAGTACAGGTATCGTGTGTCTCTCTGAAAAGTACAGGTATCGTGTGTCTCTGTGAAAGTGCAGGTATCGTGTGTCTCTGTGAAAGTGCAGGTATCGTGTGTCTCGGTGAAGGTGCAGGTATCGTGTGTCTCGGTGAAGGTGCAGGTATCGTGTGTCTCTGTGAAAGTGCAGGTATTGTGTGTCTCTGTGAAAGTGCATGTATCGTGTGTCTGTGAAAAGTGCAGGTATCGTGTGTCTCTGTGAAAAGTGCAGGTATCGTGTGTCTCTGTGAAAAGTGCAGGTATCGTGTGTCTCTGTGAAAAGTACAGTTATCGTGTGTCTCTGTGAAAAGTGCAGGTATCGTGTGTCTCTGTGAAAAGTGCAGGTATCAAGTGTTTTTATTAAAGTATAGGTTAAGTGTTTCTCCATTATGGTTCTCTTACAGAGGCTATCCCCATTGTCTTTGATTAGAGTATATTGTCATCAACACACACACGGATTAGTGCTGACCAATAGATACACCACCAGTCTACAACTAATGTAGCATTACATTGACATAGATATACCATCATACATTGTGTGTGTGTTTGTGTTTGTTTGTGTGTGCTTGCGTGTGTGTGTTTCGGTCCAAAGGACAAGATGGCAGCGACAGACATGGTCGCCCTGTTCCTACCTCCTAGCCAACTTAGTGTATATGTGTGTCATTTCTTACATTATTTGCTCAGAACGTTTCTTGCATTATTACCTAAGCCGAAAATGACTTTTCGATATTACATTGAACAAAAATATAAACGCAACATGAGGCAATTTCAGTTCATATAAGGAAACCAGTTTATTTAAATAAATACATGAGGCCCTAGTCTATGGATTTCACATGTCTGGGAATACAGATGTGCATCTGTTGGTCACAGATACCTTAAAAAAAAGTAGGGGCCGTGGATCAGAAAACCAGTCAGTATTTGGTGTGGCCATCTTTTGTCTCATGCAGCACATCACATCTCCTTCACATAGAGTTGATCAGGATGTTGACTGTGGCCTGTGGAATGGTGTCCCACTCCTCTTCAATGGCCGTGCGAAGTTGCTGGATATTGGCGGGAACTAGTGGTCTAGTGGTTAGATATTGGCGGGAACTAGTAGCCTAGTTGTTAGAGCGTTGGACTAGTAACCGGAAGGTTGCTAGATCGACTCCCCTCGGTGAAAGTCTGTCGTTCTGCCCCTGAACAAGGCAGTTAACCCCACTGTTCCTATGCTGTCGTTGAAAATAATAATTTGTTCTTCACTGACTTGACTAGTTAAATAAAGGTGGTGGTGTGGTTACATGTGGTCAGTTGTGATGTACAGTACTGCCAAATTCTACTAAATGACGTTGGAGGCCATGTTGCGTTTATGTTTTTGATTCTATGACTCCCAAGTATCAATAAAAAAATATATAATATATATAATATATATATATACAAATATATATACAGAATGTAGCTAGGTATTTAGTTAGGTGGTTAAAGTTAGCTAGCGCTAGCCGTCTGTACCTGCACCAAACGTCTCCTTCTCTAGCTTGTTCTCCATCTCCTTTTGAACGATGAGCCCCCCAAAAAACATTGCACTTTTTTCCATGACTGATCAAAACTCGTCTTCTCATGGCTCTCTCTTGTCGCTCTGCAGCAGACATGGTGGGCAATATGTTTGGAACATCAAATAGCAAATACATCTAGAATCGTGAGAATCGTGAGAATCGTGAGAATGGCAATATATATGGTATCGGCACCTAAGTATCATGATAATGTATTGGGATGCCCCTGGCAGTTCCCAGCCCCAGTGTTTACTCCTTCTTTGACTTCCTATCCATCTGTTTCACATTTTCACCTCATCTTGGCAACCTAATTTAATTTCATACCGTCCTTATTGATCTGGGCAACTTCAATTCCCCCCGGCGGAGTTATTCTGCTGCGTGAGGAGAGTGATCATGTAGATGAGGGTGGTTTTATTATGACGGAGATGATGGTGGTGATTATAAGGATGTACCGTAATGGTTTTAATGTTGACTGTTGCAGTCCAAGAAGGAGGGGAGGAGTTCGGTTCTCTATCTATGTGAGGAATGAGGAGTAGCCATTTAGGCCAACTGTAGGATTTATTGTCTTCTTTCGTTTGCGTCCTACTGACTTTACTCTTCCATGACAGCTATTCGGTAAACACATTTATTTTTCATTCATCTAGCCCCTCCTCTCGCCGTCTTCCTCTCTTTCTGTTTCCTCTATTAGTAATAACAGGAAACCTTTGTTCATGTGTCTGTATTGCTATATTGCTTACACACACACACACACACACACACACACACACACACACACACACACACACACACACACACACACACACACACACACACACACACACACACACACACACACACACACACACACACACACACACACACACACACACATGCACATGCACGCACACACACAGCAGACAGCAATCAGTCTTAGATTCATTTACACATTACAAAGCTGATTGGATAGGGCGGGGGATAAACTGTACAGTCTTTCAATGTAATCTCGCTTAATCTTGAGGAATTCCCTTTTTA
>NC_068441.1:6676377-6733877 GCF_023373465.1 Oncorhynchus keta | reverse complement strand
TCTCTTAGCTTTTAGTTGTGAAGATGTTTGAAATGCTATTAGTCACTTGCGAATGTGTTACTGTAATGTGAGGATGACGCGTGTCTCCAAAGGCATGTTTAAATACATTATGAGTGTCTTTAGTGTTCAAATGAGCATTGAGCAGCTTTTAGTAACCGCCTGGTGTGTGACTCACTTTTAGAGCCTCTGTGTGAGTCGTCTGCCAGGGTTAAGATCAACAAAGCTTTTCAACTCTGTACATTAGAGCTGGGCGGTATACGATACTTGACTATATACCGGTATTGATGCACAGATGTTGTATAAGGGTATTTCAATGTTTGGTCGATTAGAAGTGTTCTGTCACTCCGCCGCGTGAATGTCAGTTTTTATAGTTGCCACTTGAATCGTCCTCTCGCCCTCTCTCCTTCCACACACACCAAGCCCCGCGCCCTGTCACTCAAGAAGAGCGTTTTTCACTCTTCCACGAGTTACAAACACTTGCCGTTCACTTGGACGTTCACATGGTCAATGTTGCAGATGCAACTAGATGTTGTTGACAACGATGCTGCTTTCCACTTTGCTTCTTAATATAAATCCTACAAACATTCTATACTTACACTATTCAATTGTGTATCTTACCGTCTTCAAACAGCTAGTTTGTCTTTTCTTAGCAAATTGTGGCAAAACAAATCGTGTTAGTCTATAATGCTAATCACTAGTTTGCCAGCTAGCTAGCTAAATGTACTTAGTCAGAGCAAACGTAGCTAGCTAATAGTGCCTGATACCAGTGCTGGTGTAGGCCTAGATCTTCTTTCCTGGATACCCAGACTTGTTGTTCCGGCCAAATGCTACGCTCCGGATGTTAGTTTCTTCTCCACAATGAGTCTCGATCTGAGTACCTCTCTGACTCTTCACTGAATGCGAACCCATTCAGAGGTGTCTGATTGGTCCAGAAATTGCTGGTTTGGGCCAGAGCCATAACACATGTGGGTAAAGCAGGGAACACACTATCCAATCGTTGATGACTTTGTTTTGTACAACGCCCCTCGTGTCGCTTGTCACCACATACAACTTCAATCGTGGCAGTCTCAGACTAAAGTATGTCTCGAACGACAGAGCAGAAGGATTGCGTGTGAGTCGTCAGGCTAGCTAGCAGGCTAGCATGTTGTTATGTTCTCCTGTTCTTCTTGATGCTATGTTCTAAATCAAAGAGGAATAGGCTAAGCATCAATATTTTAGCTGCATCAAAGCTACATCAGAAAGGAAGAGGCAAAGCGAGAGTGGTTAACTCCGCTCAAAATCTGTCCATGTTAAGCAGATCATTCATCTGCTAAACGGGTCTCCCGAGTGGCTCAGTGGTTGTCTTAGAGGCATCTAGAGGCGTCACTGCAGTAGGCCATCATTGTGAATAAGAATTTGTTCTTAACTGACTTGCCTAGTTAAATAAAGGTTACATTTAAAACATTTAAAAAAATATTAAGCAAGTGAGGAGTTTTTGTATGGGGACAATGAGTGTCGAATTTAGTCAAGATAAAAATGATACATTGGCCTATTTATTTGTTTTGAGTGAACTGAAATAAGTGTGATGCATGTGACATCCAGAGTTCATAGTTGACCCTGTTGAAATTCGAGATGGTCTATGCATATTCATGAGGCGAGCATAGCATCTTAATCTCCACTGAATACAGGCGGTTGACGTCAAAACCCCTCATCGAATATTCATAAAAGTATTCAAACAACGAGATGTATCCACCAATCCAAAGAGAGAAATAAGCGGGAGCTTGACAGCCCTCCGTTCCGCTCTATGGACAACGAATCCCATTGTTAGGGGGCGGAGACACAAGCATCTCGTCATTACATCCAATAGCTCTGTCTACATCAAGTAAGATACCATATTTAATGTTAAATCTAATTGTAACGGGATTCTTCCTGGGAAGGAGAGGTGGACCAAAATGCAACGTGGTTGAAGTTCATGTTTTTTAATAAGGAAACTAAACATGAACATAAACACAAAACAATAAACGTGGAGAAACCGAAACAGCCCTATCTGGTGCAACAAACACAAAGACAGGAAACAACCACCCACAAAACCCAACACAAAACAGGCTACCTAAATATGGTTCCCAATCAGAGACAATGACTAACACCTGCCTCTGATTGAGGACCATATTCGCTAAAACATTTGTTCCATATCAATACATGTATAACAGCTGCTTGATGCTGCACAACTAAAACATACGTAATTCTACCTTGAGTAGTAGAATATAAATTGCAGTATTCGAGTGTAGTAGTGCTCAGTCTCTCTCAGACACGCAGACCTTGTGAGATGGGCTGAGTACAGTGGAAATTGAAACTTATAGCTTGGAGAATGACTATTTTCTGAAATGTCTGCATTTGCAGTGTTAGGAGATTGGTCAGTAAAGCAGAAACTTTGTAGGCTCTAAGAGGATCATGTTTAACTGCCATCATTCAGGCAACCACACACACACCAAGACCTACCATCCAATGTACTGTAACAAACACTATTCGTACACCTACATTTTTTGTATTCATTAACACATTCCCCACGGGAATTGAACCTACAACCTTGGTGATGCTGGCACTATGCTCTTACCAACTAAGCCACATAATACCATTGTTATTTTTACTCTGCTGTGTGTGTGTGTGTGTGTGTGTGTATGTGTGTGTGTGTGTGTGTGTGTGTGTGTGTGTGTGTGTGTGTGTGTGTGTGTGTGTGTGTGTGTGTGTGTGTGTGTGTGTGTGTGTGTGCTTGTATGTGTGTGTGTGTGTGTGTGTGTGTGTGTGTGTGTGTGTGTGTGTGTGTGTGTGTGTGTGTGTGTGTGTGTGTTTGTGTGTGTGTGTGGTTGGTTGGTTACCGGGTAAAGTAGTTAACTGTTTTTTTTGTTTTGTGTTGTTACAAGCAGCTATTCACCTCCAGTTTGTGTGTGTCCTGTGATAACATAGTATCCAGGCCCCACCATTGATCCCCAGTTTGACGGTGTGTTTGTGGAGCTTTTCAAAGAGCAGCCCCGGTTCAAGGCATTGATTGTCACACCATCACAGAGACTTTGTGTAAATGCTGATTGACAGGCCTGTCTTTTAATGTCGCCTTCGTTTAATCCACACAACTTTCAGATTGAGGTCCTCTCTTTGAGCTTTTCTCGAATCTCCTGTTCTTCCAAACCGTCTGTCTCTCAACGAAACTCGAGGAATTTTCCATTCGAAGAATAGGGCTGGCGACATTACCCCTCAAATGAGAGGTTTTTTTTTTTGGTCCGCCTTCAGGATTGCCGGGCTAACAAAGGCGTCTGAAAGCCTGGAATAATTCCGCTCTCAGTTCTATTCTCTTAACAAGTTGGCCTTATTACCACGAGGCTGTGGGCACCAGATATCCACGACAGACACTTTCTATATGTCATATGCTTTCACCCACATGTTTGATGATGAATTCATCGAGCAATTAACAAAACACACCCACGTCATAGATGTTTCCTGTTTTAAAAAAAAAGAAGTATTCTTATTTTATAAATCTCACTCTAATATAACTCACGTTCTCTTGTTTAATTCATGGGTGTCCAAATGTCGGGGCCTGAAAGCCTCCAGGCAGCTACCACTCTGTGAGTTTTAGGGAGTAGCCACGGGAGGCGTTCCCGTGTTTTGAGTCATAAGCTTCTGGAAATGTTTTAACGAACGAACCTGATCTGTTGAGCACCACTGTTTGCGACCAGCTTTTGTATTCACAGATTGAATGCATGTGTAATTGTTTGCTGTTGTAAGTGATCAGAGAGTTTAAGTGGAGGCTTTCAGCTAAACAGTCAGTTGGGTTGATGGGGAGTGATTGGGCCCAGCTATGTGGAAACCGGGGCCGTCCCTTCACCCATACAATTGCACAGCGTTCCCCTTCCGCTCACTGAACTTGACTGGGAGGTGTCAGAACATTGGGTTGGGGGAACTCTGGGGGTGCAGGGAGCAGCTGCTTCAGTCAGGTCATCTGTGTGATAATCATTTTGTTTGTTTATTTACTTCCATGTGACTTCTCCATAGCCTGGACTCTAGGTGTGTATGGGAGATTAGGGGCAGGGACCATTGGAGAAATAATGTTCCACAATTCACAACAACACATCCTGTTGACTGTGTTGTTTACTCAAATGGAATTGGAAACTAATCAACCACACATGTATGATTGTTGTGGATGGTTGCATTATTGTTTGGCTGTTTCACAATTCGACTGGATGGAGCTCAGCGTGCAAATTGTCTTTAATGAAAAAGGAAGTATTGATGCTGGTTATTCGACTGAGAGGCACGCCCCCATATCTCAGTTGGTGCAGTCCGGGTGCAGTGTTATTGATAGAGCATGGGGGTTGTTGCGGGGGTGCCCAGTGGAGTGGTTAAATCTTCTCTCAACAGCTAGTGGGTAAGCAGCATTAATCTGGCCCAGCTGGACAAAGGGAAATTCATGATCATTTACACTGACGACATAATCAGGCTTCACGCTGTCCTCCGATGCTAAATTGTTTCCTTTGTTCCACAGGATCTCCCTCTGTCTCTCTCTCTTTTTCTGACTCTCTCATTCTCTCTCTTTTTCATGTCGTTTTCTGTTAATGGTCATTAAGTGCCAGGTTTCCATGGAAACAGTCCGTTTTGAGGGGGACTGTCTGGCAAGGTGTAAAAGTGGCCCCATGTTCAATATGGAGGCATTATCTCCTCTCAGTGTGAACTTCACTGTGTCACTCTGCCATTGGCAGGCAGGGGGCGGCTAGAGAACAAGGGGTTTGTGGTGGTGGACATCTCTATAGG
Organism: Oncorhynchus keta; assembly: GCF_023373465.1. Lineage (NCBI taxonomy): Eukaryota > Metazoa > Chordata > Actinopteri > Salmoniformes > Salmonidae > Oncorhynchus > Oncorhynchus keta. The sequence continues at coordinate 6,729,101 of NC_068441.1, read as the reverse complement.
AAGGTTTTACAGCGTATCTCTTCTGACCCTTAGACCGGACAACAACGTAGTCTACACACATACAATGGCCGTGCACACATGCTGCGCACACATTAGCATGGCGTGTTATTCAGCGCTAGCTCCTTATCTCCCGGGCCTGGTCTGTGTGGCTGGTCCCGTAATGCCATCACTTTTAAGAGCAGTGACCCTGTTGGCAGGTTACATGGGGAGCCAGTGTGGAGTAATTAGGCCCTGCTCTGTGTGTAATGACTTGCTGCTCTCTATCAGCCCCAGCAGACAGCCACACACACTGACAGTCTGGGGGAAGGGTGGAGGGGAAGGGAGGCGGAGGAGGGGTATAACCAAGGGGCAAGCCTACAGGACACTATACAGTAGAAGGCTGTCTCTCCATTTCATTCCTCTCTCTCTCTCTCTCTCTCTCTCTCTCTCTCTCTCTCTCTCTCTCTCTCTCTCTCTCTCTCTCTCTCTCTCTATCTCTCTCTCTATCTCCCCCAATGGGAGGTGAAAGTGAGTTTCTGAGTCAGTCAAAATCCCCGTATGACTTATTGAAAGGCATAGGGTTAAATGTTCAATCTGGGGTGTTTTGGAAAGTAATCCGCACTGTGAGTTAAATCTTTGTGGACACTGAGATTTGGGCAGAGTGTGTCAGCGGCAGCACAAAATGGCTGTCATCCCGACTGTCACTCAGGTAGGTGCTAGAGTTATGTTGTCAAAGCTCTACTCCACAAGGAATGTATTATATGAACAAAAAAAAATATTTTGGGGGGGTTCTATGCTCATAGCCGTTACTCGTGGACTAAAAGGACACAAATTAGCCAGCTATAATTTAACGTAACCTCAATACATAATGATAATGTGAATGTCTAATATGCATATGAATGTGTAATATGTGGTTTTAAGCATTTTGGGGCCTGGAGTGTGAGGCTATGAATCTCCCTAACCCCTTTATTTCCCCCCCAGCTCAGTTTACATGACATTGCCCTACTACAGACCACCCTCCCAATATTCCACCGCGAAAATCCCCGGCCCCCCAAAAACTCAGCCCATCCATCGCCATCGTTGTAGACGGCTTACTTTCATCTCATTACTTATTTTGTATTTCCTGATGGGTTTTTTTATTTTATCAGAAGGGAATTTAGTCGGGAGATTATGGATTACTGCTACTTTAATTTGCAGAGAGGAGGGGGTGCGACGTTTACCAAGAAGGCCCAGGATGGGAACTCAGAGAGGAGAGAGATCAGACGTACTGTCGGTTGAACATAACAGCAGAAGGACAGGTCGCGGGGCTGCGTCTGAAACCACGTCCTATTACCATATAGTGTCCTACATTTGACCACCGGGGCCCATAGGGACTATATAGGGAATAGCGTTCCGTTTCAGACAGGCAGCCTTGGTCACGAAGAACAGATCATGACAGCCAGGTCAGAAGCCAGTCAGATAAGATACAATATATACACAGTGTATCTAGATGAGCCAGTCAATTCATTTAGCGGTGGTGTCAACCCAATTACACTGTCCCAGCATTAGAATGACCTTATGTGCGGATACATTGTCTGAAATGCAAGATAGGGCATCAGTTTCGGGCACTTAGTTTGACAGGTGCAGCGGAGGGCCGAGAAGCCGGGAGGTCAGGTGAGACGGCGAAGACAGGAGGAAAGTCCACAGAGTGATAGAGGAAGCGAGTGATGAGCGAGGCTTGTTACGGCGATAGCAGCGGTGTTGTGATGCGAGAATTCGGTCAGGGTGATGGACAGGTGTCACCAGCGGTGTGGAAGTGGAGTAGTAATTAGGGAGATGAGGAGGAAGTGAAGGAGACGCCAAGCAGAGAGCCCGGGAGGGGGTCATGTCTCCTCCTCCTCCTCCTCCTCCTCAGCAGTGCTAGCACAGCCCTGGTACGGAAGCACACGTGCACAAACACACACATACACACGGACACTAGAGGCCGCCTGTCGGCTTCACCACTCTGCCGCCGCTGTGGGCTAATGTGATGGGATGGAAGATGAAAGTGGTATGATTGTGTGTTGGATATGGTTTCTGGCTGAACCATTAGAATGACAGCATATGTGCTGCTTTCGAAATGATATGCAGGGTTGGGCGAGGGAATAAGCGAGAGAGAAAGATGAAGAGTGGGAGGCTGAGAGAGAGCGGTGGGGAGGGGGTAAAAGAGAGAGAAAGATGAAGGAGGCTGAGAGAGAGCGGTGGGGAGGGGGCGGGGGTAAAGCGAGAGAGAAAGATGAAGAGTGGGAGGCTGAGAGAGAGCGGTGGGTGGGGGGTATAAGAAATATAGAGATAATGTTTTGTTGCTGTCTATTTGAGAGAATCTATTGGATGAACAAAACTATTCAGTAACATCAGCAAGTAAATAAAAAAAGAGTGTAGTTTATCTCTGTCTGAAAGACCAATACCCCGAGAAAGAATGTAGGAGAGGAGTGCTGATCCACATTCCTCACTTCTCTCTCTCTCTCTCTCTATTTCTCTCTCTCTCTCTCTCTCTCTCTCTCTCTCTCTCTCTCTCTCTATCGCTCATTCTTTCTCTCTCTCGACTCTCTCACAATAAGGCGGTTATAGTGTGTATGTCTGGGAGCAGAAACAGGCACGCTGGCTGGCCGCGGGGGGAGTTTGTTTAGTTGAACACTGTATGTTACTTCTCTATGACCGTTTGATTCTGCTGAAAGGGGATCATTAATGGGAGTAGTTACAGTAAGTGACTGCTTGCCGAGTCCATCTGGCCTCGTTTCGTCAGTCTGTGTGTTAGTATGGCTGTGTCATGGGGGGGGGTCAGGTTATATTAGAGAGGCTATTCATACTGACGTGGAGTTAGTTTGTTAGTAAGTTGGTGATGTGGACGCCAGGGAACTTGAAGCTCTCAACCTGCTCCACTACAGCCCCGTCTATGAGAATGGGGGCGGTGCCCGGTCCTCCTGTTTCCTGTAGTCCACCATCATCTTATGAATGAGATCTGAATGAGGGGTCGAACTGTTCTAGACGATTCAGTCCTTATAAGGAGCTGGCTGCTCTCGAGTCAATCCCGATTGGCCGCTGGACTATGCCAGGGTATGAAGGAAGAGTTGGACGGGTGCCGCGATGTGAGTGTGAATGAGCTCTGGCATGTATCAGTCAGACAGGTTTGGTAGAGGGAGCTCTCCACTCATTACAATCAGCACAGTACCAGTCAGTTACTGTTAGAGTTTGTTCAGTGGCAGCATAATTCCAGCTGGCAGACGTACAGGTGATGGTGATGGATACAACCTGTGAATGGGTGTGGACATTCAGGTGGATGCAGTACCTCTGTCCTTGGTTCTGCTAGGTAGATCGGACAGAATGTTGTGTACACCAATGCCTGACTGCGTGCCATAGTGCTGTGTGTGTGTTTGTGACTTGTCTACTTTGTTCTTTATCTTAGTTGACAGTCCCTCTGATCATGTTACGCATCATGTTCTCTCTCTCTCTCTCTCTCTCTCTCTCTCTCTCTCTCTCTCTCTCTCTCTCTCCGCTCTCTTTCTGGCTACTCTCTCTCTCTTTGTCTCTCTCTCTCTTTGTCTCTCTTTGTCTCTTTCTCTCTCTTTGTCTCTCTCTCTTTGTCTCTCTCTCTGTGTCTCTCTCTCTCTCGTCTCTCTCTCTTCTCTCTCTCTCTCTGCGCTCTCTTTCTGGCTACTCTCTCTCTCTTTGTCTCTCTCTCTCTCTTCTCTCTCTCTTTGTCTCTTTCTCTCTCTTTGTCTCTCTTTGTCTCTCTCTCTTTGTCTCTCTCTCTCTCTCTCTCTCTCTCTATCTCTTGTCTCTCTCTCTCTCTCTCTCTCTCTCTCTCTCTCTCTCTTGTCTCTCTCTCTCTTTGTCTCTCTCTCTCTTTTGTCTCTCTCTCCCTTTGTCTCTCTCTCGTTGTCTCTCTCTCTTTCTCTCTCTCTCTCTCTTTGTCTCTCTCTCTCTTTCTCTCTCTCTCTCTCTCTCTCCCTCTCTTTGTCTCTCTCTCTCGTTGTCTCTCTCTCTCTTTGTCTCTCTCTCCTCTCTTTGTCTCTCTCTCTCGTTGTCTCTCTCTCTCTCTCTCTCTCTCTCTCTCTCTCTCTCTCTCTCTCTCTCTCTGCTGCGTCTCTAATCTAAGCCTCTCCCTCAGGGCTAGTGTGTGTAAATATTCAGACTGTGATGAGAGCCCAGAATGCATCATGCTCAGTGTGTTCGACTCAGTGAACCAGCTTTGTAGTGGATCACTCTGGCTTGGATCACTGTTGAGTTGTACTTCTTTATTTGGACCATTTGAGTCAAATTGTTGAGTTGTTTTGGTCCTTGGCTTGGCAGATAGGCCTATGTCAATGTGATATTTCCATGTATGTTTTTTGGTGCTGTTTTTAGTGGTGGCTGGCTGGTTGTGTATGCGTTGTGGCATGTACACTGACTGTACAAAACATTAATATTGAGTTGCACCCCCATGGACTCTACAAGGTGTCGAAAGCGTTCCACGGGGATGCTGGCCGATATTGACTCCAACGCTACCCACAGTTGTGTCAAGTTGGCTGGATGTCCTTTGGGTGGTGGACCATTCTTGATACACACGGGAAACGGCTGAGCGTGAAAAACCCAGTGGTGCTGCAGTTCTTGACACAAACCTGGCACCTACCACCATACCCCGTTCAAAGGCACTTAAATATTTTGTCTTGCCCAATCACCCTCTGAATGGCACACACACACAATCCATGTCGCAATTGTCTCAAGGCTTAAGAATCTCTCTCAAACCAGTCTCCTCCCCTTCATCTACATGGATTGAAGTGGATTTCAGGTGACATCAATAAGGGATCACAGCTTTCACCTGGATTCTTCATGTTTTGAACACTCAGTGTCAATGTCATGTAATGACAATCTAAATTGAAGATTGATTGAATGTATGTGGCCGGGTGTTTTCCTCTCTTCGACGTCAGGACGTCAACGCTCTGAAGGACACATTAGGGCCACCGTAGCAGTCAACAGTCCTGCTCCGTCTCACTGAACTCCTCTGGAAGCTGGAGTCAGCTCCGGCGCCCCTGACTGTTCTGTGCTCTCAGTCTTATTGAGCTATGACGTCGGTCCTGGCGGTCCTGGTGTGTTGGGTTTTATCGAGCTCCTCTGGGGTTCTTCCGAGCCGTGCCCGAGCCGTGCCGTACCGTTGGTTCCCCCTGCCTGTGTTCTCTCTTATTGAACTGTTCCCGGGGCCTGTGGATGCTGGCTTCGTCTGCTCGGCAGAGCCCTCTAATATTCCTTAATGATGCGGCATCTGTCTCTGTCACCCTCAGCCGGCACCAGCCAGGCGCCTTCTACTGTGGCTGACTTCACCGAGCGATAAGAAGTCCTGCTGCCAGAGAAACCAGCAGAGAGCCCCCAACAAACAACTCTCATTTCAACAAAGCGGGCGGCGAACATAATTGTCTTTTTTTTTTCTTTCTTTAAAAAATATATTTGTTTGTTTTTTTTGAGCGATTTCTGAGATAGTGAACGCAGAGGTGTTTGAAATTGTTTTGCCGCTTTGGCAACACTTATTCAGGGAACTGGAGTGGAGTCGCAGACGTGGGAGAGACGGCGAGTTGTGATTGGACAAGCAGAAAACGGTGGCTCTCTGATTGCATAAGGATGTTTTAACAGATTCTCTGGAATGCCGCCACCCCACTCTTTCCCCATCTGTGTGTTTACACTCACACACTTTGAGCTTGGCACACAGGAACTAGTTATCATAGCTAATGATCAGTGTGTGAGTGCACCACACATGTCTATGTGTGTGTGTGTGTGTGTGTGTGTGTGTGTGTGTGTGTGTGTGTGTGTGTGTGTCACTCTCATGACTGCCAGGGAGAGCATATTGGCATGGATTGGCATGCCCGCTCTCTCGGATCCTATGTTAGTGTTGTGAGCAGCCGGCTCCATTGGCCCTATCCACACTGCAGAGCCACCACAACTGCCAGTTTCCTTCTCTGCTGTGTGAATGACAGTCATACCCAGGAAACTGTCTGGGCATCGTAGGCGTGACTCAGTCGCATCGCTGATACCCGTGTCTTTTTTCCCCGTGAAGTCAGTCCAAATCACACATTTCATGATTTGAGTTTCTGCCACTGCTAGGACGCACATCCTATTTCAACAGTATTCAATTTTCCTCTTCTGAATAAATCGCAAAATAAATCACCAGTCACGTCTAGGGTTGGCTACATCGAAAGTAATGAATGCTGCTGAGAGTGTCAGTATGATTTCAGATGGAAACTGCACAGGGGGCTATAATGCAAATATCTAGCTTAACTGAAAATGTCATATTTTTACTGAACTGTAGCCTGGCGTTTCCCCGGTCCAAATATATTTCTCTCCAAATACTGTATAATCCAACCAACGTCAGCTTTCTAGTCATAGTCAGACTGGTTGTGTGGGTCTTTCTACAACCGAGTGTCTCCGAGCTGAAGTCAATCTCTAAAAAGCTCTCAGACATCATCTCACTGAGGCTTTTGTACTCAAAGGTCTTCAGTGGTGGTCAATCATCTCGGACTCCTAGTTTCTGACGATTTAAGCCGGTCGTGCCCAGAGTATTACCACGAGATGTCAATCACTTACGTCTGTTACCTACAATGAGCGTTCCCAGCAGCCACTGGTTTAGAACTCTGTATGGTTGCCAACACAATACCCATCACATTTTGTAAAAGCCTCCTATCCCACTAGTGGAGGCTGTAATGACCATTGGTGTTTCCTAAAATGGCAGCCGATTCCCTATGTAGTGCACTACTTTTGACCAGGGCCCTTAGGGTGGACTACATTGTATACATAGGGAATAGGGTGCAATTTCTCTCTCTCTCTCTCTCTCTCTCTCTCTCTCTCTCTCTCTCTCTCTAGAGATACAGTACCTGGATCTAGCTCTCTGTGGTGCTAGTATCTGTCAGAGCTGTGAGCACAATACAACACAATCCTACTTTGTTTGTCTCCATGGAGCTGTTATCACGGCGTTGCAGTGGGAGCACACTACAAGCACACAAACAGACAGGTTTGTGCCCATCGATTCAGAGATACAGTAGTCTAGTGAGACATACGACATGGTGCAATATGCTGTGTGTATGTGGCTTCCAGAAGAGGGTGCTAGCTGCAGTCTAAGGACTTTTTGGTTCCAAATAGAATCCTTTCAGGTTCCATGTAGAACCCTGTGTAGAAATGTTTCTCTGGTGCTGTGAAAACGTGTTTGCCCCCTTTCTAATTGCCTCTACTTTTGCATATTTTTGATACTGAAAGTTATCAGATCTTCAACCAAATCCTACTATTAGATAAAGGGAACCTGAGTGAACAAATTACACAACAATTACATACTTATTTCATCTATTTCATAAACAAAGTTATGCAACACCCAATGCCCCTGTGTGAAAAAGTAATTGCCCCCCTTACACTCTTCAAACTTCCTGTAGTTGTTGATCAGTCTCTCACATTGCTGTGGAGGGATTTTGGCCCACTCTTCCACGCTTTAACTCAGCGACATTTGTGGGCTGTCAAGCTTGAACGGCTCTTTTCAAGTCCTGTCACGACATCTCAATTCTCTCAATACAAAATGTCATATGTGTTGCCTTTTTAGACGTTTTCATGTAGACTTGATTGTGTGTTTTGGATCACTGTCTTGCTGCACTTCAGCTTCAGCTCACAGACGGATGGCCTGACATTCTCCTGTAGAATTCTCTGATACAGAGCAGAATCATGCTTCCTTCTATTAAAGTTGTCCAGGTCCTTAGGCAGCATCTCCAATACCACCACCCTGCTCGACCGTTGGTTCTTACTGTGGAATGCAGTGTTTGGTTTTCGCCAGGCATAATGGGACCCATGTTGTCCAAAAAAAGTGATCATTTTGACTCATCTGTCCATAAAACATTCTTCCAAAAGTCTTGATGATCGTCCAGGTGCTTCCAGGTGCTTTGTGGGAAAACTTGAGTCCACTTTGTGGGCAAGATGGTATCAGGTATGAAGGAAGACCCAGATGCAGACCACGTTGAATGAACAGTAGTTTCATCTTCTATCAGGGGCAGGCAACAGACAGGTCGAGGCAGGCAGGGGTCAGAAAACCAGAGGTCGGGTAACAGTACCGGACGGCAGCCAGAGCTCAGGTTCGGGTCAGGCGGGAATCGGTAACCCAGAGGGGGGCAGAGGTACAGGTCGGCAGGCTCGGGGTCGGGGCAGGCGGAGATCGGTAACCCAGAGGGGGGCAGAGGTACAGGTCGGCAGGCTCGGGGTCGGGGCAGGCGGAGATCGGTAACCCAGAGGGGGGCAGAGGTACAGGTCGGCAGGCTCGGGGTCGAGGCAGGCGGAGATCGGTAACCGAGAGGGGGGCAGAGGTACAGGTCGGCAGGCTCGGGGTCGGGGCAGGCGGAGATCGGTAACCCAGGCTCGGGGTCGGGGCAGGCGGAGATCGGTAACCGAGAGGGGGGCAGAGGTACAGGTCGGCAGGCTCGGGGTCGAGGCAGGGGAGATCGGTAACCCAGAGGGGGGCAGAGGTACAGGTCGGCAGGCTCGGGGTCGGGGCAGGCGGAGATCGGTAACCGAGAGGGGGGCAGAGGTACAGGTCGGCAGGCTCGGGGTCGGGACAGGCCAAAGATCAAAAACCGGGAGGGCAAGAAAATAAAAAAAGAAGAAAAAATAAAAAGCAGGCGCTGAACCACTAAACGCTGGTTGACTCGAACAAACACGACGAACTGGCAACAGACAAACAGAGAACACAGGTGTAAGTACACAGGAGATAATGGGGAAGATGGCTAACACCTGGAGGGAGTTGGACACCAGCACAAAGACAGGTGAAACAGATCAGGGCGTGATAGATGGGTCCCATTATGTCCGGTGAAAACCAAACACTTTTAGGTTCTAGATAAGACAATCTGTGCAGTTATAATGAATATATCTCGTGAAAAAGAAGAGAATACAATACAAAAGCTGGAAGGATATTGATGCAGGTTGACCTTATTCACTTTTTTGTTTGTTAATGTTCTGAAGCATGTCTCCAAACTATCTGAGTGTTAAGACTGTGTCTGTAATAGCGGCTGTACGATTCCCATGAATCTCAGTGAGGAAGAGAGAGGCCCACAGAGCACCGCCGCACATTAAGGGAATGCATATTGATTTAAAAACAAATTTGACATGGTTTTTAAAATCGACTTGGAAAATGCATCACTTAAAAAGAGCCAGGGGTTTGCAGTCTGTCATCTGGAGCAGAGCAAACTTCGCTCTTGCTTTATGCCTTAATAAGATTCCGCTAATGGCTTCTACCACCTTGAGAAAAGCCCTCCTCTCAAACGGCGTGTCTGTGCGTGCACGCGAACACACGTGCTCACCTGATTATTGGTCTGTGGCTGTGAGGGTTGCCTCATCTTGCACTGGGGCTAATTACTTGTGGGGTCTATGTGTGCGAGCGTATGAGGCTAATGACTTCTCCTGGGTGGGTATTTGATGCACGGGAACAGAAAAAAACTAGGGAATAGAAACACCCGTCTGTTTTAAAACTTCATAAAGGAGAGAAAACCTGTGTCTGTATTTGAAGTACCAGTCAAAAGTTCAGACGCCTACTTATTCAAAGGTTTTTCTTTATTTTTCCTATGTTCTACATTGTAGAATAATAGTGAAGACATCAACACGATCAAATAACACCTATGGAATCGTGTAGTAACACAAAAAGTGTTAAACAAATCAAAATAGATTGCAGATTTTATATTCTTCAAAGTAGCCACCCTTTGCCTTGACGACAGTTTTGCACACTCTCGGCATTCTGTCAACCAGCTTAATGAGGAATGCTTTTCCAACAGTCTTGAAGGAGTTCCCACATATACTGAGCACTTGTTGGCAGCTTTTCCTTCACTCTGCTGTCCTTCAACTCATCCCAAACCATCTCAATTGGGTTGAGATCAGGTGATTTGTGGAGGCCAGGTCATCTGATGCAACACTCCATCCCTCTCCTTCTTGGTCAAATAGCCCGTACACAGCCTGGAGGTATGTTGCTTCATTGTCCTTATAAAAAACAAATGATAGTCCCACTAATCGCAAACCAGATAGGATGGCGTATCGCTGCAGATTCCTGTGGTAGCCATGCTGGTTAAGTGTGCCTTGAATTCTAAATAAATCACAGACAGTGTCACCAGCAAAGCACCGCCACACCATCGCACCTCTTCCTCCATGCTTCACGATGGGAACCACAAATGCAGAGATAATCCGTTCACCTACTCTGCATCTCACAAAGACATGGCGGTTGGAACCAAAAATCTCAAATTTGGACTCATCAGACCAAAGGACAGATTTCCACCTGTCTAATGTCTATTGCTCATGTTTCTTGGCCCAATCAAGTCTCTTCTTCTTATTGGTGTCCTTTAGTGGTGGTTTCGTTGCACCAATTTGACCATGAAAACCTGCCAAAGCCCCCACCATTTCTCCTTTACCCAAATCCAGATAGCTGATGTTCTGAAAGAGCTACAAAATCCAGACCCCTACAAATCAGCCGGGCTAGACAATCTGGACCCCTTTCTAAAATTATCTGCCGAAATTGTTGCAACCCCTATTACTAGCCTGTTCAACCTCTCTTTCGTATTGTCTGAGATTCCCAAAGATTGGAAAGCTGCTGTGGTCATCCCCCTCTTCAAAGGGGGTGACACTCTAGACCCAAACTGCTACAGACCTATATCTATCCTACCCTGTCTTTCTAAGGTCTTCGAAAGTCAAGTTAACAAACAGATTACTAACCATTTCGAATCCCACCATACCTTCTCTGCTATGCAATCTCGTTTCAGAGCTGGTCATGGGTGCACCTCAGCCACGCTCAAGGTTCTAAACGACATCATAACCGCCATCGATAAGAGACATTACTGTGCAGCCGTAATTCATTGACCTGGCCAAGGTTTTCGACTCTGTCAATCACAACATTCTTATTGGCAGACTCGACAGCCTTGGTTTCTTAATGATTGCCTCGCCTGGTTCACCAACTACTTCCCTGATATAGTTCAGTGTGTCAAATCAGAGGGCCTGTTGTCCAGGGTTCAATTCTCGGGCCGACCCTCTTTTCTGTATACATCAATGATGTCGCTCTTGCTGCTGGTGATTCTTTGAGCCACCTCTACGCAGACGACACCATTCTGTATACTTCTGGCTCCTCCTTGGACACTGTGTTAACTAACCTCCAGACGAGCTTCAATGCCATACAACTCTCCTTCCGTGGCCTCCAACTGCTCTTAAACGCAAGGAAAACGAAATGCATGCTATTCAACCGATCGCTGCCCGCACCTGATCACCCGTCCAGCATCACTACTCTGGACGGTTCTGACTTAGAATACGTGGACAACTACAAATACCTGGGTGTCTGGTTAGACTGTAAACTCTCCTTCCAGACTCACATTAAGCATCTCCAATCCTAAATTAAATCTAGAATCGGCTTCCTATATCGCAACAAAGCATCCTTCACTCATGCTGCCAAACACACCCTTGTAAAACTGACCATCCTACCGATCCTCGACATCGGTGATGTCATCTATAAAATAGCCTCCAACACTCTACTCAACAAACTGGATGCAGTCTATCACAGTGCCATCCGTTTTGTCACCAAAGCCCCATACACTACCCACCATTGTGACCTGTACGCTCTCGTTGGTTGGCCCTCGCTTCATACTCGTCGCCAAACCCACTGGCTACAGGTTATCTACAAGTCTCTGCTAGGTAAAGCCGTGCTTTATCTCAGCTCACTGGTCACCATAGAAGCATCCACTCGTAGCATGCGCTCCAGCAGGTATATCTCACTGGTCACCCCCAAAGCCAATTCCTCCTTTGGTCGTCTTTCCTTCCAGTTCTCTGCTGCCCATGACTGGAACGAATTGCAAAAATCTCTGAAGCTGGAGACTCACATCTCCCTCACTAGCTTTAAGCACCAGCTTTCAGAGCAGCTTACAGATCACTGCACCTGTACATAGCCCATCTGTAATCAGCCCATCTATCTACAGTACCTACCTCATCCCCATACTGGTATTTATTTATTTTGTTCCTTTGCACCCCAGTATCTCTACCTGCACATTCATCTTCTGCCGATCTACCATTCCAGTGTTTAATTGCTATATTGTAATTACTTCGCCACCATGGCATACAGACTTTTTGTATACAGACTTTCTGTTTTCTTTTGTTCTACTGTATTATTGACTGTATGTTTTGTTTATTCCTGTTTAACTCTGTGTTGTTGTATGTGTCGAATTGCTACGCTATATCTTGGCCAGGTCACAGTTGCAAACTAGCCTACCTGGTTAAATAAAGGTGAAATAATGTTTTTTTTTTTAAATGAATGCCTGATTCACGCAGTCTCCTCTGAACAATTGATGTTGAGATGTGTCTCTTACTTGAACTGTTACTTGAACTGTGAAGCATTTATTTGGGCTGCAATCTGCAGTGCTGGTAACTCTAATGAACTTATCTGCAGCAGAGGTAACTCTGATTCTTCCTTTCCTTTTGCGATCCTCATGAGAGCCAGGTTCATCATAGGCATGATGGTTTTTGCGATTGTACTTCAAGAAACTTTCAAAGTTCTTTACATTTTCCGTATTAACTGACCTTCATGTCTTAAAGTAATGCTGGACTGTCATTTCTCTTTGCTTATTTGAGCTGTTCTTGCCATAATATGGACTTAGTCTTTTACCAAATAGGGCTGTTGTCTGTATACCACCCCTACAACACAACTGATTGGCTCAAACGCATTAATAAGGAAAGTAAGGACATTCCATAATTTAACTTTTAACAAGGCACACCTGTTAATTGAAATGCATTCCAGGTGACTACCTCATGAATCTGGTTGAGAGAATGCCAATAGTGTGCAAAGCTGTCATCAAGGCAAGGGGTGGCTACTTTGAAGAATCTCAAGTATAAAATATATTTAGATTTGTTTCAAACTTCTTTGGTTACTACATGATTCCATATATGTTATTTCCTAGTTTTGATGTCTTCACTATTACTCTACAATGTAGCAAATAGTACAAATAAAGAAAAACCCTTGAATGAGCAGTATGTTCAGATCTTCCTTGGGAAAGAGCTCGTCTGACCTCAATGGGACTTTCTGGTTAAATCCAGGTTCAATACAAAATCTCCTTGACCATAAAATGGCTGCCTTTGTAACCTAACAGTAATCTATCAGGGGACAGACACAAGACCACTATAGGTAATCTAGCTAAAGTGTTTAGTTGGCATGGCCGGTGCCTGTTCTTGGCTCATCTCCATGAGGGCCAGGGGAGGGAGAGGAGACTGCTACTGGCTGGCTCTCTGCCCACCCACCTTTTAGCCTGACAAAGATAGATCATGGGTGATGGAGGCTGGCATTTTCCTCTTCTAATCACTGCACGCCAAACATGTAAATCTCACCGGAAAAATAGCTCATGTCAGCGATAGATCTATATTACCCGTCCACCCCTTTTCAGGAAGTAACAGAGGAAGTAAATCAGACTTATGTGCTTGTGTTTCACTTTGATTAATGCACCAATCAAGAGAGTGTATGTAAAGCACTTTCCCACACATGGCCTTGAAGGAGGCAATGGGGCTGCTCCATAATACACACACATGTACTGTACACAGCCGAATCACAGCCTAATCACATAACAGGTGACATGAAACGTGTTCACAAAATAGTCCCTACTACAAACCCGCCAACGCATAGTGAGGGTGGTCTTGTGGTGCGAGTGTGTGCCTTGTTTACGAGCAGTGCAGTGTCTTGTAGGGCAATCAGGATGAGTGTTAAACCCAAGGGATGTGGCCTGCTGTGGACCACAGAGCCTGTTTTGTCTGTCTGCCTGCCAGAGCCCCGACCCAGGACTGCTGCTGAGGACGGCTGAGTCAGGTGAAACAGAAGATTCTGGGAGAGGAGGATAATCTTCCCAAGTGCATTTTTTTTCTGGCTGGTTCTGAATTGGAATCCGACATCCCCATAGCCTATAGGGTAGCACTGCTTTTGGCCAGAGCCCATGAGGTTGTACACAGCCTCTCTGTGTGGCCAAACATCTGTCATGATTCTGGCTTCTGGTTGGCCGTCTGTACCCCTGGTCACAAGCCTCCGTCTTTGTCTCTCCCTATTGTATTTGTCATCCCTTTCCACTAATGGATCGTGGATATTTAGCTTGTGTTTGTAGTTAGTGGCTGGCTTGATATTACCCCACAAACCTGTTTGACCGGATACACTGTTCGATAAAGGACAGTTCTGTCCTATTAGCAAAAGTAAATGACCTGCCAAGCATATACTATGTTGAAAATGGACAGCATAGCAATGGCCAGTGTTTTCGTGCCACGTTCAAAATAAACATGGGCTCCTATGACCCAGTTCATCAACTGACAGCCATTTTGAACTGACCTTTGACTCCTGTGTTCCCTTTTGTAGATTTACAATGAGAAGAAGAGCCAGTTTGACATCAAGAGGAACAATCCCAAGGACCTGGTGGAGAGGGTGGCACGAGACATCGCCAAGCTGCTCACTAGCAAGAGGAGAGCCCTGGAGGTAAGATGATGCTCCTGCCGCACCTGACAGAGAGGAGACATTCCGGGAGGGGGGGGGGGTAGTTATTTCCAAATAGGAACATGCTGGAGGGGTTAGTTTCATATCTTCTTAAAGGGTTCGAGGGTTTACGAAGGGAACGAAATGCCCTTGAAGATAGTTGTGCTCTCCTAGTGACTGAAGGGAAAGATCCAGAGAGGAGGAGGGGGGAGTGTTTTAGAGGTGACCGTTGAGGGGAGACAATTATTTCCATCACATGCCCTCTGACTGGTTTATTTCATGCACCCGGTGCCGAGTCTCAACCCCCTCCAAGAGAGAGCAGAGAGAAAATATTCCAAATCAGATTGGATATTTCACAAAGCCTACCATGTTACGGAGCATGATAGATTCACTGTTTGAACTGAACCCGAGAAATGTGATTTGTAAAAAAACGAACGAGATTCTGCTTTATTAGGCTGTCTAACAAAGCAGTTCATTGCTTGTTTGGCTCAAATCGCCTGCGCATTCACATGTGCAGGACACTGTGAAAGCGCCATTATACCTAACCAGATATGCGTTTGATGATCAGAGTTTTGTATTCATTATATTAGAGCTTTGTTGGTGCGTTTTCTGTAATGTTGTCGGCGAATGTCCTCTGAAGGGAATTAGAGGTTAGAGTTCACAAACATTTGCACGCTGCATGTTCACACATTGAGGGTAAACACACACACACACAGTGCAGATATGCACACATAGAGGAGCTCTAAAACCTACAGGAAGAGTGGAGCCACAGAGCCATATTGCTCTGAGGGGGGATGAGCGAGAGAGAGAGAGAGAGAGAGAGAGAGAGAGAGAGAGAGAGAGAGAGAGAGATGTCTTTATTATTTTGGAACGTCTGTGAGTGTAATGTTTACTGTTCATTTTGATTGTTTATTTCACTTTTGTTTATTATCTACTTCACTTGCCTTGGCAATGTTAACATGTGTTTCCCATGCCAATAAAGTCCTTAAATTGAACTGAAATTGAATTAAATTGAGAGGGAGAGGGAGATGGAAAGGGAGAGGGAGAGAGTGTATGAGAGAGAGTGAGAGAGAGAGGGAGAGGGAGATAGAGAGAGAGTGCAGGGCGTTGTGGTGGAGGAAGGCTGTAGACTACTCCTCTCTCCTTCTGTCTGTGCTGCCCTCAAAGGTGCCCTCAAGGCAAAAGTGCTGCTGTTTTCACCAGCCAAGCCTCTTGAATGGACAGTTGAGGATAGATTTTAACAACACGGTGTCTTACAGGAGAAGGCACAGTAACCCCGAGCATCACAGCCTCTTAAAGGGACAGGCAGCATGGCTAATTCTGTAGCACGGACCCTTAAAGGGGAAAGGTACTGTATCACAACGTGCCCCGTAGTCATGCCGTGCGTGGGAATGAAATTGGACTGGCACTGACCTTCCGGACCGTTTTGGCAGGGGTGCCCTGTAAGCTCAGTGTAGTGCAGTGCCCACGCCTCTCCCCTCCCAATGCCTGTGTGCCCATCGTGCCCTTCGTTCCCACCCCCCTGTTGGCCTAACCTCCTGGACCACACTGTCACCTCACATCCCATCTCCACTGCTCACTCAGGAGGGAGCAGAGCAAACGAGGTGAAAAAAGAGAAGGGATGGAATGAGAATGTCCACCCGAGGCTCAGGAAAAACCAGCGAAATGATGTTCAGAAATTCATAGATTTAAAAATGAGCAACAAGGCAGAGAGAGATGGAGGGTGAGAGAGAGAGGAGAGAGAGTGAGGCAGAGGGAAAGAAATGGAGGGAAAGGGCGAGATGGAGTAAGAAAGAGATGGAGAAAGAGAGAGATGGTTGGAGAGAAAGAGAGAAAGGGAAAACATTTGAAGAGCAAAGGAAACTAAAAAGAGCAGGAGTAACGAGAGGAAGGAGAGAACAGGGGAAGGAGAGGACATAGGATGGAGAGAACAAAGATACAGAGAACAGAAGGAGAGAACAGAAGGAGAGAGCAGAGGATGGAGAGAGCAAAGGATGGAGAGAGCAGAGGATGGAGAGAACAGAGGATGGAGAGAACAGAAGGTGGAGAGAACAGAGGATGGAGAGAACAGAAGGTGGAGAGAACAGGGGAAGGAGAGAACAGAGGAAGGAGAGAACAGAAGGAGAGAACAGAGGATGGAGAGAACAGGCGGAGAGAACAGGCGAAGGAGAGAACAGGCGAAGGAGAGAACAGGCGAAGGATAGAACAGAGGGAGGAGAGAACAGAGGAAGGAGAGAACAGAGGAAGGTGAGAACAGAGGGAGGAGAGAACACAGGAAGGAGAACAGAGGGAGGATATAACAGAGGGAGGAGAGAACAGAGGGAGGAGAGAACAGAGGAAGGAGAGAACAGAGGGAGGAGAGAACAAAGATGGAGAGAACAGAGGATGGAGAGAACAGAAGATGGAGAGAACAGAAGGAGAGAACAGAAGGAGAGAGCAGAGGAAGAAGAGAACAGAGGAAGGAGAGAACAGAAGGAGAGAACAGAGGATGGAGAGAACAGAAGGTGGAGAGAACAGGAGGAGAGAGCAGAGGATGGAGAGAACAGAAGTTGGAGAGAACAGGAGGAGAGAACAGAGGATGGAGAGAACAGAAGGTGGAGAGAACAGAAGGAGAGAGCAGAGGATGGAGAGAACAGAAGGTGGAGAGAACAGAGGAAGGAGAGAACAGAGGAAGGAGAGAACAGAAGGAGAGAACAGAGGATGGAGAGAACAGGCGGAGAGAACAGGCGAAGGAGAGAACAGGCGAAGGAGAGAACAGGCGAAGGATAGAACAGAGGAAGGAGAGAACAGGCGAAGGATAGAACAGGGGAAGGAGAGAACAGAAGGAGAGAACAGGCGAAGGAGAGAACAGGCGAAGGAGAGAACAGAGGAAGGTGAGAACAGAGGAAGGTGAGAACAGAGGAAGGTGAGAACAGAGGAAGGTGAGAACAGAGGGAGGAGAGAACACAGGAAGGATAGAACAGAGGAAGGAGAGAACAGAGGGAGGAGAGAACACAGGAAGGAGAACAGAGGGAGGATATAACAGAGGGAGGAGAGAACAGAGGGAGGAGAGAACAGAGGAAGGAGAGAACAGAGGGAGGAGAGAACAAAGATGGAGAGAACAGAGGATGGAGAGAACAGAAGGTGGAGAGAACAGAAGGAGAGAGCAGAGGAAGAAGAGAACAGAGGAAGGAGAGAACAGAAGGAGAGAACAGAGGATGGAGAGAACAGAAGGTGGAGAGAACAGGAGGAGAGAGCAGAGGATGGAGAGAACAGAAGTTGGAGAGAACAGGAGGAGAGAACAGAGGATGGAGAGAACAGAAGGTGGAGAGAACAGAGGAAGGAGAGAACAGAGGAAGGAGAGAACAGAAGGAGAGAACAGAGGATGGAGAGAACAGGCGGAGAGAACAGGCGAAGGAGAGAACAGGCGAAGGAGAGAACAGGCGAAGGATAGAACAGAGGGAGGAGAGAACAGGGGAAGGAGAGAACAGAGGAAGGAGAGAACAAAGGAAGGAGAGAACAGAAGGAGAGAACAGGCGAAGGAGAGAACAGGCGAAGGAGAGAACAGGAAGGTGAGAACAGAGGAAGGTGAGAACAGAGGAAGGTGAGAACAGAGGAAGGTGAGAACAGAGGGAGGAGAGAACACAGGAAGGATAGAACAGAGGAAGGAGAGAACAGAGGGAGGAGAGAACAGAGGAAGGAGAGAACAGAGGAAGGATAGAACAGAGGAAGGACTTTGTTGTCCTTAAGCCATTTTGCCAAAACTTTGGAAGTATACTTGGGGTCATTGTCCATTTGGAAGACCCATTTGCGGCCAAGCTTTAACTTCCTGACTGGTGTCTTGAGAGTTTGCTTCAATATATCCACATAATTCTCCTTCCTTGTGATGCCATCTATTTTGTGAAATGCACCAGTCCCTCCTGCAGCAATGCACCCCCGTACTTCACGGTTGGGATGGTGTTCTTCGGCTTGCAAGCCACCCCCTTTTTCTTCCAAACATAACGATGGTCATTATGGCCAAACCGTTTTATTTTTGTTTCATCAGACCAGGGGACATTTCTCCAAAAAGTATGATCTTTGTTCCCATGTTCAGTTGCAAACCGTAGTCTGGCTTTTTTATGGTGGTTTTGGAGCAGTGGCTTCTTCCTTGCTGAGCGGCCTGTCAGGTTATGTTATTTTTATTAATGAGGTCTTGGCTGATTTCTTTTGATTTTCCCATGATGTCAAGCAAAGAGACACTGAGTTTGAAGGTAGGCTGTGAAATACATCCACAGGTACACCTCCAATTGACTCAAATGATGTCAATTAGTCTATCAGAAGCTTCTAAAGCCATGACATGATTTTCTGGACCTTTCCAAGCTCTGAAAAGGCACAGTCAACTTAGTGTATGTAAACTTCTGACCCACTGGAATTGTGATACAGTGAATTATAAGTGAAATAATCTGTCTGTAAACAATTGTTGAAAAAATGACTTGTGTCATGCACAAAGTAGATGTCCTAACCGACTTGCCAAAACGGTAGTTTCTTAACAAGAAATTTGTGGAGTGGTTGAAAAAATAGTTTTAATGACTCCAACCTAAGTGTATGTAAACTTCCGACTTCAACTGTATATAGTGTGAAGTGGAACCAGACTCCTTACATGCTGTCGTGTGTGTGTCCCTGTGCGCCACCAGACGCGATCAGGATACGCAGGTTGGAAAAAATAGGAAACCCTCACACTGCTCTTGATAGTATCACTGCTCTTTAATAAGATTTACGTGTCGGCCTCAAGGCCTTCATCAGCTCTGACAAAAGCCTCGAGGTCTATATGTAAAGCTTATTAAAGAGCAGGGATCCTATCAAGAGCAGTGTGAGCGTTTCTTATTTTTCCTCATCTTCTTCAACTCTTACCATGCACCTGCAGAAAAGGACACGTCGGTTGAAATATCAAAACAATCTCTGAACCAACTGTATTAATTTGGGGACAGGTCGAAATGCAGCACATGAAACACTCATGGGCATTTAGCTAGCTAGCTTGCTGTCGCTGGCTAATTTGTCCTGGGGTATAAACATTGGGTTGTTATCTTACCTGAAATGTACATGGTCCTTTTTTTTCTTGTATCTTTGTAGAATTTGGACCCATTTTGAGTCACACCAACTCATGTGTTCTCTGCTCCCACAATTAATCCACAGATCAAAAGGGGAAACCGAGTTAGTTTCTAGTAATCTCTCCTCCTTCAGGCTTCTTCTGTGGACTTTATATGGCGGTTGGCAACCAACTTTAAGGTGCATTACCACCACCAACTGGACTGGAGTGTTGACCTCAGGTCATCTTTCAATCACCCACGTGGGTATATGCTCCTAAAAACCAATGAGGAGATGGGAGAAGTGGGACTTGCAGCTCGTCAAGCGTCAGAAAAAATAGAACCGCTTGTATTTTAGCGCCAGGCTACGCAGATGTTCGTTGACGTGCGAGAGCAGTTTGGATGAGATGATGGAATAACGCGTGGTGCTGCTTTTCATGCCGGAGAATTTCTACTTCCTCCTTGTCGAGTTATTTACTCCCATGAAAGTGGCGAGAGTATGTTTATTCCACTGATGAACAAATGCAAAGTGACGCTAAATGCTTCGTTCCAAACTACTGGGAATGGAAACAAACTCATAATACACTTCAGGCTCTCTCATATACAGTCACGTGAAATTGCGTCCCGTCTAAATGCCTCGTCCCACTGGGCTCCGATGTCAACTCAATGTCCATTCCACATTAGTTTAATGTCATTTCATTGAAATGACGTGGCATTTGCGATGTTGATTCAACCAGTGTGTGCCCAGTGGGATGCTCTGAAACAACTGTGTTGTGGTCCGTCCGTCTGGCTCCTCTCTTCCCTCTTCTTCTCACTCTCTCATGTTGCTGTCAGCGTTCGGCATAAATCAGCCATGTCCAAAGTAAGATATTAAGTTGTGTTGTCAAGCAACACAATGAGTCACTCTTCCCGTATTAGCCATGAGTTTTAACGAGCTGGCCCGGCAGTGCCAGGAGCTACTCCAGAATGATACAGTACACTAATGAACTAAACCCTGGTCTGAACTCTGTACGCATTATTCTGTTACATGAAAGGGGGCCTCGGCAACCAACATCCTGTGGAATAGAGGAGCACAAGAGAGAGAGAGAGAGAGAGAGAGAGAGAGAGAGAGAGAGAGAGAGAGAGAGAGAGAGAGAGAGAGAGAGAGAGAGAGAGAGAGAGAAAGAGAGGGATATCTTAGTGGCTGAGACTCAGATATGCGTGTGTGTAAATGGGTGATGGTACTCTCCTGCACGTTTGTGTGTGTGTGTGTGTGTTTCGCAAGTGTGCGTGTGTCTGCGACAAGTGTGTTATCTGAGCGGCAAGGCACACAGCTAGCTGTACAAGAGGCGGTGGTTTGACAGCCTTTTAACAGCGAGCATGAAAGAGAACAGAGCTCCCCATGTAACCTGTCGTGGGTATAAAACGCCAGCCAGAAGTGATTCCTGTTAGAGTGATCTGGGTCTGCCTCTCTCTTCCCGGGCTTCTTTGATCGCATCTCCTCTTCCCTCCGCTCTGTGTCAAGGCAGCGGCTGGACGTTCAGTTGGGCCTCTGTGTCCCTGTGAACCAGGCCGGGTGGATGTTTCTGAACATCCACCAGGCTGTCAATCAAGGCCTGTATGCCGAGGAGGCAGCATTATAAGGATGTCGATCAGGGACTGCTGGTTGGGGATTCTTCAAGGCACAATGAGAAGTGCCTAGAGCTACGCGGTGTTACGGTCGCGTCGCATTCTGATCAGTGAGTAGCAGCAAACACAGCCGCTGTGAAAGCCGGTCCGGGGATTTTTCACAGAAGGGCCTGTTGGAATAGAAGAAGGGACCGAGGTTGATTTGATCCAGTTCTACACGTCTCTGTACATCTCCACTCTAACGAGTTATAGTGGGTCAACGGATGGATGCCTCTAGGCTGTTTTATACACGTATCACTTTTGCTGGGTATTTCTTGTCATGGTCGCAGGGCTTAAACCTTTCTTTCCACCAGACAGACATGGATGAGTAAGAACTAACTAAGCTCCATGACAACAAGTAGGACAGATATCAAGCCACTGGGGGATAAAAATCGAATGAAATTGTTTTGTTCACGTGCGCCGAATAGAACAGGTGTAGACTTTACAGTGGAATACTTTCTTAGGAGGCCATTCCCAACGGTACAGAGTTATAAAGTAAGACAAATATGTGCAGGGGAAAAAAGTAAATAGTAACACAATAAAAACAGTAACAAGGCTATATATAAGCAGTGGTGTAAAGTACTTAAGTAAAAATACTTTAAATTGGGGTATCTGTACTTTACTTTACTATTTTATTTAGACAGAAACATGGCAAACGTTGTTTAGAATCAATCCTCAATGTGTTTTTCACATATCTATTCGATGATAAATCATTCGTGGCAGTTGGGTTTCTCCTCTGGAGCAAATGGAAAAATGCACGCAGCTGGAGATTACGCAATAATTTTGACGGAGGACACCAAGCGGGCACCTGGTAAATGTAGTCTCTTATGGTCAATCTTCCAATGATATGCCTACAAATACGTCACAATTCTGCAGACACCTTGGGGAAACGACAGAAAGTGCAGGCTAATTCCTGGCGCATTCACAGCCATATAAGGAGACATTGGAACACAGCGCCTTCAAAATCTGGGCCATTTCCTGTTTGAAATTTCATCTTGGTTTCGCCTGTAGCATCAGTTCTGTGGCACTCACAGATAATATCTTTGCAGTTTTGGAAACGTCAGAGTGTTTTCTTTCCAAAGCTGTCAATTATATGCATAGTCGAGCATCTTTTCGTGACAAAATATCTTGTTTGAAACGGGAACGTTTTTTTTATCCAAATAATTAAAAGAGCGCCCCCTATATCGAAGAAGTTAAGTATATTGTAGAAATTACATTTACTTTTGATACTTAAGTGTATTTAAAACCTTTTAGACTTTTACTCAAGTAGTGTTTTACTGGGTGACTTTCACTTTTATTTGAGTCATTTTCATATAAGGTATCTTTACTTTTACTCAAGTATGACCATTTAGTACTTTTCCATCAGTGTATACAAGGACCGAGTCAATGTGCAGGGGTATGAGGAAGTTGAGGTAATACAGTATGTACATGTAGGTAGGGATAAAAGTGACTAGGCAATCAGGATATACACTACATGACCAAACGAATGTGAACACCTGCTCGTCGAACATCTCATTCCAAAATCATGGGCATTAATATTGAGTTGGTCCCCCCCCTTTGCTGCTAGAACAGCCTCCACTCTTCTGGGCAGGCTTTCCACTACATTGCTGTGGGGACTTGCTTCCATTCAGCCACAAGAGCATTTGTGAGGTCGGGCACTGATGTTGGGCGATTAGGCTTGACTCGCAGTTGGCCTTCCAATTCATCTCAAAGGTGGTCGATGGGGTCGAGGTCAGGACTCTGTGCAGGCCAGTCAAGTTTTTCCACACTGATCACGATAAACCATGTATGTATGGACCTCGCTTTGTGCACAGGGGCATTGTCATGCTGAAACAGGAAAGGACCTTCCCCAAACTGTTGCAAGTTGGAAGCACAGAATTGTCTAGAATGTCATTGTATGCTGTAGCGTTAATATTTTCCTTCACTGGAACTAAGGGGCCTAGCCCGATCCATGAAGAACTGCCCCAGACCAATATTCCTACCCCACCAAACTTTACATTTGGCACTATGCATTGGGAGAGGTAGCGTTCTCCTGGCATCCGCCAAACCCAGATTTGTCCGTTGGACTGACAGATTGTGAAGCGTGATTCATCACTCCAGAGAACGCAGTTCCACTGCTCCAGAGTCCAATGGCGGCGAGCTTTACACCACTCCAGCCGACGCTTGGCATTGCTCATGGTGAGCTTAGGTTCGTGTGTCGCTGCTCGGCCACGGAAACCCTCTTCAAACAGCTATTGTGCTGAAGTTCCTTCCAGAGGCAGTTTGGAACTCAGTAGTGAGTGTTGCAACCGAGGACAGACCATTTTTTACGCGCTACGGGCTTCAGCGCTCGGCCACGTTGAAAGCGACTGAGCTCTTCAGTACGGGCCATTCTACTACCAATGTTTGTCCATGGAGATTGCATGGCTGTGTGTTTGATTGTATACACCTGTCAGCAACGGACGTGGCTGAAATAGCCGAATCCACTACTTTGAAGGGATGTCCACATACTTTTAGCCATGTCGTGTATAATAAATAGAGTAGCAGCAGTGTATGTAAAGTGTGTCTATGTGTGAGTGTGTGTTGGAGTGTCAGTGTAGTATGTGTGAGTGTGGGGGGTAGAGTCTAGTGAGTGTGTGTTGGAGTGTCAGTGTAGTATGTGTGAGTGTGGGGGGCAGAGTCTAGTGAGTGTGTGTTGGAGTGTCAGTGTAGTATGTGTGAGTGTGGGGGGCAGAATCTAGTGAGTGTGTGTTGGAGTGTCAGTGTAGTATGTGTGAGTGTGGGGGGCAGAGTCTAGTGAGTGTGTGTTGGAGTGTCAGTGTAGTATGTGTGAGTGTGGGGGCAGAATCTAGTGAGTGTGTGTTGGAGTGTCAGTGTAGTATGTGTGAGTGTGGGGGCAGAATCTAGTGAGTGTGTGTTGGAGTGTCAGTGTAGTATGTGTGAGTGTGGGGGGCAGAATCTAGTGAGTGTGTGTTGGAGTGTCAGTGTAGTATGTGTGAGTGTGGGGGCAGAATCTAGTGAGTGTGTGTTGGAGTGTCAGTGTAGTATGTGTGAGTGTGGGGGGCAGAGTCTAGTGAGTGTGTGTTGGAGTGTCAGTGTAGTATGTGTGAGTGTGGGGGGCAGAGTCTAGTGAGTGTGTGTTGGAGTGTCAGTGTAGTATGTGTGAGTGTGGGGGGCAGAATCTAGTGAGTGTGTGTTGGAGTGTCAGTGTAGTATGTGTGAGTGTGGGAGGCAGAGTCTAGTGAGTGTGTGTTGGAGTGTCAGTGTAGTATGTGTGAGTGTGGGGGGCAGAGTCTAGTGAGTGTGTGTTGGAGTGTCAGTGTAGTATGTGTGAGTGTGGGGGGCAGAGTCTAGTGAGTGTGTGTTGGAGTGTCAGTGTAGTATGTCTGAGTGTGGGGGGTAGAGTCTAGTGAGTGTGTGTTGGAGTGTCAGTGTAGTATGTGTGAGTGTGGGGGGCAGAATCTAGTGAGTGTGTGTTGGAGTGTCAGTGTAGTATGTGTGAGTGTGGGGGGCAGAGTCTAGTGAGTGTGTGTTGGAGTGTCAGTGTAGTATGTGTGAGTGTGGGGGGCAGAGTCTAGTGAGTGTGTGTTGGAGTGTCAGTGTAGTATGTGTGAGTGTGGGGGCAGAGTCTAGTGAGTGTGTGTTGGAGTGTCAGTGTAGTATGTGTGAGTGTGGGGGCAGAGTCTAGTGAGTGTGTGTTGGAGTGTCAGTGTAGTATGTGTGAGTGTGGGGGGCAGAGTCTAGTGAGTGTGTGTTGGAGTGTCAGTGTAGTATGTGTGAGTGTGGGTGCAGAGTCTAGTGAGTGTGTGTTGGAGTGTCAGTGTAGTATGTGTGAGTGTGGGAGGCAGAGTCTAGTGAGTATGTGTTGGAGTGTCAGTGTAGTATGTGTGAGTGTGGGGGGCAGAGTCTAGTGAGTGTGTGTTGGAGTGTCAGTGTAGTATGTGTGAGTGTGGGAGGCAGAGTCTAGTGAGTGTGTGTTGGAGTGTCAGTGTAGTATGTGTGAGTGTGGGGGGCAGAATCTAGTGAGTGTGTGTTGGAGTGTCAGTGTAGTATGTGTGAGTGTGGGGGGCAGAGTCTAGTGAGTGTGTGTTGGAGTGTCAGTGTAGTATGTGTGAGTGTGGGGGGCAGAATCTAGTGAGTGTGTGTTGGAGTGTCAGTGTAGTATGTGTGAGTGTGGGGGCAGAGTCTAGTGAGTGTGTGTTGGAGTGTCAGTGTAGTATGTGTGAGTGTGGGGGCAGAGTCTAGTGAGTGTGTGTTGGAGTGTCAGTGTAGTATGTGTGAGTGTGGGGGCAGAATCTAGTGAGTGTGTGTTGGAGTGTCAGTGTAGTATGTGTGAGTGTGGGGGGCAGAGTCTAGTGAGTGTGTGTTGGAGTGTCAGTGTAGTATGTGTGAGTGTGGGGGCAGAGTCTAGTGAGTGTGTGTTGGAGTGTCAGTGTAGTATGTGTGAGTGTGGGGGCAGAATCTAGTGAGTGTGTGTTGGAGTGTCAGTGTAGTATGTGTGAGTGTGGGGGCAGAGTCTAGTGAGTGTGTGTTGGAGTGTCAGTGTAGTATGTGTGAGTGTGGGGGCAGAGTCTAGTGAGTGTGTGTTGGAGTGTCAGTGTAGTATGTGTGAGTGTGGGGGGCAGAGTCTAGTGAGTGTGTGTTGGAGTGTCAGTGTAGTATGTGTGAGTGTGGGGGCAGAATCTAGTGAGTGTGTGTTGGAGTGTCAGTGTAGTATGTGTGAGTGTGGGGGGCAGAGTCTAGTGAGTGTGTGTTGGAGTGTCAGTGTAGTATGTGTGAGTGGGGGGGGCAGAGTCTAGTGAGTGTGTGTTGGAGTGTCAGTGTAGTATGTGTGAGTGTGGGGGGCAGAATCTAGTGAGTGTGTGTTGGAGTGTCAGTGTAGTATGTGTGAGTGTGGGGGCAGAGTCTAGTGAGTGTGTGTTGGAGTGTCAGTGTAGTATGTGTGAGTGTGGGGGCAGAATCTAGTGAGTGTGTGTTGGAGTGTCAGTGTAGTATGTGTGAGTGTGGGGGCAGAATCTAGTGAGTGTGTGTTGGAGTGTCAGTGTAGTATGTGTGAGTGTGGGGGCAGAGTCTAGTGAGTGTGTGTTGGAGTGTCAGTGTAGTATGTGTGAGTGTGGGGGCAGAGTCTAGTGAGTGTGTGTTGGAGTGTCAGTGTAGTATGTGTGAGTGTGGGGGCAGAATCTAGTGAGTGTGTGTTGGAGTGTCAGTGTAGTATGTGTGAGTGTGGGGGGCAGAATCTAGTGAGTGTGTGTTGGAGTGTCAGTGTAGTATGTGTGAGTGTGGGGGGCAGAATCTAGTGAGTGTGTGTTGGAGTGTCAGTGTAGTATGTGTGAGTGTGGGGGCAGAGTCTAGTGAGTGTGTGTTGGAGTGTCAGTGTAGTATGTGTGAGTGTGGGGGCAGAATCTAGTGAGTGTGTGTTGGAGTGTCAGTGTAGTATGTGTGAGTGTGGGGGCAGAATCTAGTGAGTGTGTGTTGGAGTGTCAGTGTAGTATGTGTGAGTGTGGGGGGCAGAGTCTAGTGAGTGTGTGTTGGAGTGTCAGTGTAGTATGTGTAAGTGTGGGGGCAGAGTCTAGTGAGTGTGTGTTGGAGTGTCAGTGTAGTATGTGTGAGTGTGGGGGGCAGAGTCTAGTGAGTGTGTGTTGGAGTGTCAGTGTAGTATGTGTGAGTGTGGGGGGCAGAATCTAGTGAGTGTGTGTTGGAGTGTCAGTGTAGTATGTGTGAGTGTGGGGGGCAGAATCTAGTGAGTGTGTGTTGGAGTGTCAGTGTAGTATGTGTGAGTGTGGGGGCAGAATCTAGTGAGTGTGTGTTGGAGTGTCAGTGTAGTATGTGTGAGTGTGGGGGGCAGAGTCTAGTGAGTGTGTGTTGGAGTGTCAGTGTAGTATGTGTGAGTGTGGGGGCAGAGTCTAGTGAGTGTGTGTTGGAGTGTCAGTGTAGTATGTGTGAGTGTGGGGGGCAGAGTCTAGTGAGTGTGTGTTGGAGTGTCAGTGTAGTATGTGTGAGTGTGGGGGCAGAGTCTAGTGAGTGTGTGTTGGAGTGTCAGTGTAGTATGTGTGAGTGTGGGGGCAGAGTCTAGTGAGTGTGTGTTGGAGTGTCAGTGTAGTATGTGTGAGTGTGGGGGCAGAGTCTAGTGAGTGTGTGTTGGAGTGTCAGTGTAGTATGTGTGAGTGTGGGGGCAGAGTCTAGTGAGTGTGTGTTGGAGTGTCAGTGTAGTATGTGTGAGTGTGGGGGCAGAATCTAGTGAGTGTGTGTTGGAGTGTCAGTGTAGTATGTGTGAGTGTGGGGGGGGCAGAATCTAGTGAGTGTGTGTTGGAGTGTCAGTGTAGTATGTGTGAGTGTGGGGGCAGAATCTAGTGAGTGTGTGTTGGAGTGTCAGTGTAGTATGTGTGAGTGTGGGGGCAGAATCTAGTGAGTGTGTGTTGGAGTGTCAGTGTAGTATGTGTGAGTGTGGGGGGCAGAGTCTAGTGAGTGTGTGTTGGAGTGTCAGTGTAGTATGTGTGAGTGTGGGGGGCAGAGTCTAGTGAGTGTGTGTTGGAGTGTCAGTGTAGTATGTGTGAGTGTGGGGGGCAGAATCTAGTGAGTGTGTGTTGGAGTGTCAGTGTAGTATGTGTGAGTGTGGGGGCAGAATCTAGTGAGTGTGTGTTGGAGTGTCAGTGTAGTATGTGTGAGTGTGGGGGCAGAATCTAGTGAGTGTGTGTTGGAGTGTCAGTGTAGTATGTGTGAGTGTGGGGGCAGAATCTAGTGAGTGTGTGTTGGAGTGTCAGTGTAGTATGTGTGAGTGTGGGGGCAGAATCTAGTGAGTGTGTGTTGGAGTGTCAGTGTAGTATGTGTGAGTGTGGGGGCAGAATCTAGTGAGTGTGTGTTGGAGTGTCAGTGTAGTATGTGTGAGTGTGGGGGGCAGAATCTAGTGAGTGTGTGTTGGAGTGTCAGTGTAGTATGTGTGAGTGTGGGGGCAGAATCTAGTGAGTGTGTGTTGGAGTGTCAGTGTAGTATGTGTGAGTGTGGGGGCAGAATCTAGTGAGTGTGTGTTGGAGTGTCAGTGTAGTATGTGTGAGTGTGGGGGGCAGAGTCTAGTGAGTGTGTGTTGGAGTGTCAGTGTAGTATGTGTGAGTGTGGGGGGCAGAGTCTAGTGAGTGTGTGTTGGAGTGTCAGTGTAGTATGTGTGAGTGTGGGGGCAGAATCTAGTGAGTGTGTGTTGGAGTGTCAGTGTAGTATGTGTGAGTGTGGGGGCAGAATCTAGTGAGTGTGTGTTGGAGTGTCAGTGTAGTATGTGTGAGTGTGGGGGGCAGAGTCTAGTGAGTGTGTGTTGGAGTGTCAGTGTAGTATGTGTGAGTGTGGGGGCAGAGTCTAGTGAGTGTGTGTTGGAGTGTCAGTGTAGTATGTGTGAGTGTGGGGGGCAGAATCTAGTGAGTGTGTGTTGGAGTGTCAGTGTAGTATGTGTGAGTGTGGGGGCAGAGTCTAGTGAGTGTGTGTTGGAGTGTCAGTGTAGTATGTGTGAGTGTGGGGGCAGAGTCTAGTGAGTGTGTGTTGGAGTGTCAGTGTAGTATGTGTGAGTGTGGGGGGCAGAGTCTAGTGAGTGTGTGTTGGAGTGTCAGTGTAGTATGTGTGAGTGTGGGGGGCAGAATCTAGTGAGTGTGTGTTGGAGTGTCAGTGTAGTATGTGTGAGTGTGGGGGGCAGAATCTAGTGAGTGTGTGTTGGAGTGTCAGTGTAGTATGTGTGAGTGTGGGGGCAGAATCTAGTGAGTGTGTGTTGGAGTGTCAGTGTAGTATGTGTGAGTGTGGGGGGCAGAATCTAGTGAGTGTGTGTTGGAGTGTCAGTGTAGTATGTGTGAGTGTGGGGGCAGAGTCTAGTGAGTGTGTGTTGGAGTGTCAGTGTAGTATGTGTGAGTGTGGGGGCAGAATCTAGTGAGTGTGTGTTGGAGTGTCAGTGTAGTATGTGTGAGTGTGGGGGCAGAGTCTAGTGAGTGTGTGTTGGAGTGTCAGTGTAGTATGTGTGAGTGTGGGGGCAGAATCTAGTGAGTGTGTGTTGGAGTGTCAGTGTAGTATGTGTGAGTGTGGGGGCAGAGTCTAGTGAGTGTGTGTTGGAGTGTCAGTGTAGTATGTGTTAGTGTGGGGGCAGAATCTAGTGAGTGTGTGTTGGAGTGTCAGTGTAGTATGTGTGAGTGTGGGGGGCAGAATCTAGTGAGTGTGTGTTGGAGTGTCAGTGTAGTATGTGTGAGTGTGGGGGCAGAATCTAGTGAGTGTGTGTTGGAGTGTCAGTGTAGTATGTGTGAGTGTGGGGGCAGAATCTAGTGAGTGTGTGTTGGAGTGTCAGTGTAGTATGTGTGAGTGTGGGGGGCAGAATCTAGTGAGTGTGTGTTGGAGTGTCAGTGTAGTATGTGTGAGTGTGGGGGGCAGAGTCTAGTGAGTGTGTGTTGGAGTGTCAGTGTAGTATGTGTGAGTGTGGGGGCAGAATCTAGTGAGTGTGTGTTGGAGTGTCAGTGTAGTATGTGTGAGTGTGGGGGCAGAATCTAGTGAGTGTGTGTTGGAGTGTCAGTGTAGTATGTGTGAGTGTGGGGGCAGAGTCTAGTGAGTGTGTGTTGGAGTGTCAGTGTAGTATGTGTAAGTGTGGGGGCAGAGTCTAGTGAGTGTGTGTTGGAGTGTCAGTGTAGTATGTGTGAGTGTGGGGGGCAGAATCTAGTGAGTGTGTGTTGGAGTGTCAGTGTAGTATGTGTGAGTGTGGGGGGCAGAGTCTAGTGAGTGTGTGTTGGAGTGTCAGTGTAGTATGTGTGAGTGTGGGGGCAGAATCTAGTGAGTGTGTGTTGGAGTGTCAGTGTAGTATGTGTGAGTGTGGGGGGCAGAGTCTAGTGAGTGTGTGTTGGAGTGTCAGTGTAGTATGTGTGAGTGTGGGGGCAGAATCTAGTGAGTGTGTGTTGGAGTGTCAGTGTAGTATGTGTGAGTGTGGGGGGCAGAATCTAGTGAGTGTGTGTTGGAGTGTCAGTGTAGTATGTGTGAGTGTGGGGGCAGAATCTAGTGAGTGTGTGTTGGAGTGTCAGTGTAGTATGTGTGAGTGTGGGGGGCAGAATCTAGTGAGTGTGTGTTGGAGTGTCAGTGTAGTATGTGTGAGTGTGGGGGGCAGAGTCTAGTGAGTGTGTGTTGGAGTGTCAGTGTAGTATGTGTGAGTGTGGGGGCAGAATCTAGTGAGTGTGTGTTGGAGTGTCAGTGTAGTATGTGTGAGTGTGGGGGGCAGAGTCTAGTGAGTGTGTGTTGGAGTGTCAGTGTAGTATGTGTGAGTGTGGGGGCAGAATCTAGTGAGTGTGTGTTGGAGTGTCAGTGTAGTATGTGTGAGTGTGGGGGGCAGAGTCTAGTGAGTGTGTGTTGGAGTGTCAGTGTAGTATGTGTGAGTGTGGGGGCAGAATCTAGTGAGTGTGTGTTGGAGTGTCAGTGTAGTATGTGTGAGTGTGGGGGCAGAATCTAGTGAGTGTGTGTTGGAGTGTCAGTGTAGTATGTGTGAGTGTGGGGGCAGAATCTAGTGAGTGTGTGTTGGAGTGTCAGTGTAGTATGTGTGAGTGTGGGGGGCAGAGTCTAGTGAGTGTGTGTTGGAGTGTCAGTGTAGTATGTGTGAGTGTGGGGGCAGAGTCTAGTGAGTGTGTGTTGGAGTGTCAGTGTAGTATGTGTGAGTGTGGGAGGCAGAGTCTAGTGAGTGTGTGTTGGAGTGTCAGTGTAGTATGTGTGAGTGTGGGGGCAGAGTCTAGTGAGTGTGTGTTGGAGTGTCAGTGTAGTATGTGTGAGTGTGGGGGGCAGAATCTAGTGAGTGTGTGTTGGAGTGTCAGTGTAGTATGTGTGAGTGTGGGGGCAGAATCTAGTGAGTGTGTGTTGGAGTGTCAGTGTAGTATGTGTGAGTGTGGGGGGCAGAGTCTAGTGAGTGTGTGTTGGAGTGTCAGTGTAGTATGTGTGAGTGTGGGGGCAGAATCTAGTGAGTGTGTGTTGGAGTGTCAGTGTAGTATGTGTGAGTGTGGGGGCAGAATCTAGTGAGTGTGTGTTGGAGTGTCAGTGTAGTATGTGTGAGTGTGGGGGGCAGAGTCTAGTGAGTGTGTGTTGGAGTGTCAGTGTAGTATGTGTGAGTGTGGGGGGCAGAATCTAGTGAGTGTGTGTTGGAGTGTCAGTGTAGTATGTGTGAGTGTGGGGGGCAGAATCTAGTGAGTGTGTGTTGGAGTGTCAGTGTAGTATGTGTGAGTGTGGGGGGCAGAATCTAGTGAGTGTGTGTTGGAGTGTCAGTGTAGTATGTGTGAGTGTGGGGGGCAGAGTCTAGTGAGTGTGTGTTGGAGTGTCAGTGTAGTATGTGTGAGTGTGGGAGGCAGAGTCTAGTGAGTGTGTGTTGGAGTGTCAGTGTAGTATGTGTGAGTGTGGGGGCAGAGTCTAGTGAGTGTGTGTTGGAGTGTCAGTGTAGTATGTGTGAGTGTGGGGGCAGAGTCTAGTGAGTGTGTGTTGGAGTGTCAGTGTAGTATGTGTGAGTGTGGGGGGCAGAGTCTAGTGAGTGTGTGTTGGAGTGTCAGTGTAGTATGTGTGAGTGTGGGGGCAGAATCTAGTGAGTGTGTGTTGGAGTGTCAGTGTAGTATGTGTGAGTGTGGGGGCAGAATCTAGTGAGTGTGTGTTGGAGTGTCAGTGTAGTATGTGTGAGTGTGGGGGCAGAATCTAGTGAGTGTGTGTTGGAGTGTCAGTGTAGTATGTGTGAGTGTGGGGGCAGAGTCTAGTGAGTGTGTGTTGGAGTGTCAGTGTAGTATGTGTGAGTGTGGGGGGCAGAGTCTAGTGAGTGTGCATAGAGCCGGTGCAAGGGAGTCAGTGCAGAACAATTAAGATAAATGAATAAATAATAAAAGGGTCAATGTAAATAGTCCAGGTGTCTTTGATGAACTGTTCAGCAGTCTTATAGCTTGGGGGTAGAAGCTGTTTGGGTGCCTTTTGGTTCCTGACTTGGTGCGGTAGCAAAGAGAACAGTCAATGACTTGGGTGAATGGAGTCTTTGACAATTTTCAGGGCCTTCCTCTGACACCGCCTGGTATAGAGGTCCTGGATGGCAGGGAGTCCGGCCCCAGTGATGTACTGGGCGGTACGCACTACCCTCTATAGTGCGTTGGTTGAATGAACATTGTTTCCATGTTGATACAACACGTGAGGATGTTTTTCCCCTAAATCCAATGACTTGGCAACTTTTTTTGTGGATTTCACTTTGAATTCATGTTAGTTGACAACTCAACCAAATGTAAATCAAAACTAGGCGTTGAACTGACTTCAGTTCAACTTTGACAGTTAAATTTCTACAGCCAGGTGATGCTGATGGAGAATTGAATGTTGTGTTGTTGAAAGTTCAAAGGCCAGGGTCAGAAGCTCTATATGGAGGATGATTAATCATGTTTAATTATAGGGCGTTGTATTAGGATAGGAGACCAAATCAGGTGGAGCAGTTTTATGAAAGCGTCAAGGTGCCTGGGTGGGTGGGTGGGTAGTAACGAGGGTGTGTGGTTGTGGGTAGTGTGACGAGAAGGGTTTAATTGCGGGAACCGGGTTACCGAGATTTATAGGCATTTACCGGACAAACTCACTCCCTTTTCCCTGGATAAATAATTACGAGAAATTGGTCAATTATAATAAATGATTTCTCTGAACAGCGTGACGTCAAATGGAACTTTTCAAGGATACGTCTAAATCTGTCTTCATACGGCCTTGCCTGCTCTGCTATCAATAATCAACGCTCAGGGTGTGTGTGTGTGTGTGTGTGTGTGTGTGTGTGTGTGTGTGTGTGTGTGTGTGTGTGTGTGTGTGTGTGTGTGTGTGTGTGTGTGTGTGTGTGTGTGTGTGTGTGTGTGTGTGTGTGTGTGCTTTGTTGTAGCCTACTGTATTTACTTGCATAAAGTCGGCATTAATTAAAAGCTCACATATTTGTTATGCTAAAACGGGACCTTCAAATGCAGTTAATACAGTAACAAAATTGGCTTTTGAGTTACCGGCAATCCTACCTGCTTTTATTAATAGACAAAGTGTTGTATGTAGAACGTTATCCTACATTTGTTTGACTGGGTTTTGAGACTCAAAACGTTTCTGACCGAGTCAGTCTTTCATGTTTGTAAAATCACGTGAGATCGTGTCTTTTTAATGAACTCGAATTGATCTAGCAGGTTTTCTGAAAATGATTGTTTTTCTGTCTTGAATAAATGTAATAATGGAAAATAATAGTAGAGTGGTCAGATGGAAGACACTCTTCAGTAAAAGGCACCTAAAGGACTCTCAGACCATGAGAAACACAATTATCTGGTCTGATAAAACCAAGATTGAACTCTTTGGCCAAAATGAAAAGTGTCACATCCAGAGGAAACCTGCCACTATACCTATAGTGAAGCATGGTGGTGGAAGCATCATGCTGTGGGGATGTTTTTCAGTGGCAGGGACTGGGAGACTAGTCAGGATGGAGGGAAAGATAAACAGCGCAACTCACCTCTGATGAAAACCTGCTCCAGAGCACTCAAGACCTCAGACTGGGTGAAGGTTCACCTTCCAACAGGATAATAACCCTAAGCACACAGCCAAGACATCGCAGGAGTGGCTTCGGGACACGTCTCTGAATGTCCCTGAGTGGCCCAGCCAGAGCCCGGACTTGAAGCATGATCGAACATCTCTGGAGTGACCTGAAAATAACTGTGCAGCGACGCTCCCCATCCAACCTGACAGAGCTTGAGAGGATCTGCAGGGAAGAATGGGAGAAAATCCCCAAATACAGGTGTGCCAAGCTTGTAGCGTCATACCCAAGAAGACTCAAGGCTGTAATCGCTGCCAAACGTGCTTCAACAAAATACTAAGTAAAGGGTCTGAATACTTATTTAAATGTAATATATTTATTTTTAATACATTTGTAAATAATTCCAAAAACTTGTTTTTGCTTTATCATTATGGGGGTATTATGTGTAGATTGATGAGGATTTTTTTTTTTTTTAAAGTCTGTAACGTAACAAAATGTGTGAAAAGTCAAGGGGTCTGAATATTTTCTGAATGCAATGTATATACTTTTAAATGGAAATTTCAGTTTGAACGGGAATACTGGGAAGCCTGGTAATTGCAATTTTCTCAGGAAGGAAAATTGGTAAATTCTCTTAAACCCTAGTGAGGAGAATATAGTAAGTAGTGGGGGGTTTGTATTGTGCAGATATGACGGAGATGCTCTGTGACTCTGCCATCAAACTGATTGTGAGGGAATACAGGAGCTCTGACCAGACAGTGTGCATGGATGGCAAAAATGCACTTGACAGATTTAATCAGTCACTCTGCGTAAGCCTCTGTTTCCCCTAGCCTGACCATGGAAATCAAGACGGCACAGATGGGCCAGGGCGGGGGTGGACGGGCCAGCTCTATGTCATCTGTCATCGTGTGACACATAGATACATAATTTACAAAGACAAATGCACACACACACAGGCATGCACACATTTGTGTGTGTGTGTGTGTGTGTGTGTGTGTGTGTGTGTGTGTGTGTGTGTGTGTGTGTGTGTGTGTGTGTGTGTGTGTGTGTGTGTGTGTGTGTGTGTGTGCGCGTGTGTGTGTGTGCGTGCCAGTGGCGACTTTAACACAAAAATATTGGTGGGGCAAACTCAAATCCAAAAAGTGAATATGCATCGAAACTACTACACTACAGACGACACATCGAAAGCACCATCATAATAACCAAATCCCAGAAAGGAATTTGAGCCACACACACAAACCTTATAACATTCGAGTTATGATCAGTTTATAGACCACTTCCCATGTCTTTAGATCTAATTGCACAGGAGACCAAGTCAAGCACACTTTTATAGAGTGAAGTTTATATGACTTTAGAATCCACTTCAGCATCGGTCTGCAGTATTGCCAATCGTTGTCTGAGTATTGGAATGCAGCCCAAACAGTGCAGTTGTATTTGCCTGCCTGCTGACAAGATGCCGCGGTTAAGAATAATGTAGCCACGTTTGTAAAGCTACTCCCTTGCTTCAACAATTGTATAGTTAGAGTTCTATGGGTTATTACAGTCTAACGTCAAACATTAACAAGACACACCGTTGTCTAGGTACATTAAACCGCTTTTAGCCACTGCTTCGATCCAAACCAATCGTGTTTTATCTCTAATTTCTTTAAGGCCTTATTTTCATACTCAGTGGCGGATGTTTTAAATCTACGTCTGCTTCATAACGCAAAGTTCTGAAATAATTTTCTAGGAGACAGTCGACATAATTCAGTATGGCTTTTCAGCTAGCTAACTAGCTAGAAGATGATAAACAACTTTGAATTTGAGTCCATCAGTCCAATCAGCTACCAGAGATATGACACCAATTTATCCGTGACCAATGACATTGAGCCATCTTGGGTGGGCACTACTAATGTACTTTATCTCTATGGCAGCACTCAAGGGGGCTGAAGCTGCCGGACCATACCAGTACATGTTGCAGTCATGCACTGTCCCAATGAATTCACTCACCCATCCGAACCTTTGAGCACGTGGCAATCATGCGCAGCCAATTGCACACAACTAGAGAAGATCAACAAGAGAAAGATGGTCGCCGATTGAGTCCTTAGGAAACTGTGCAGTATTTTGTTTTTATATTTATTATTTCTGACATTGTTAGCCCAGAAAACCTCAAGTGTTATTATATACAGCCGGGAAGAACTATTGGATATCAGAGAGACGTCAACTTACCTATACTACAACCAGTTCTACGGCCAGGAATACGACTTTCCCAAAACAGATCCTTTGTCTGCACCTCCCAGGGCATTTGAACTGATTTCAGCTGACCCAAAACAATCCGTTGAAGGACAAGGTGCCAGAGCGGTCTTAGAGTGAGGCTTCGGATGCGCGCCACCCACCGCTTCCGAGTATATTACTCACTAATGTCCAGTCCTTAGTTAACAAAGTTAACGCAATTAGAAAGAGTTGCTTTCCAAAGAGATATCCAGGATTGTAACATACTCTGTTTCATGGAGACATAGCTAGCTACCTGGGGACATGCTGTCAGAGTTCATAGAGCCAACAGGATTTTCAGTGAATGGTGCCGACAGGAACAAACATCTCTCTGGTAAGAAGGGCGAGGGTGTATGTTTCATGATTAACGATTCATGGTGTAATTGTAACAACATACAAGAACTCAAGTCCTTTTGTTCACCTGACCTAGAATTCCTCACAATCAAATGCTGTCCGTATTATCTCCCAAGAGAACTCTTCTCGGTTATCGTCACAGCCGTGTATATCCCCCCGCAAGCGGATACCAAGACGGCCATCAAAGAACATCACCCGACTTTATGCAAACTGGAAACCATATATCCTGACGCTGCATTTATTGTAGCTGGGGATTTAACAAAGCTAATCTGAGAACAAGCCGACCGAAATTCTATCAGCATATCAATTGTAGTACACGAGCGAGCCACCGCATTTAATTATGACAAGGCGACTGGAAACATGACCGAATACAAACAGTGTAGTTATTCCCTCTGTAAGGCAATCAAACAAGCAAAATGTCAGTATAGAGACAGAGTAGAGTCGCAATTCAATGGCTCAAACACGAGATGTATGTGGCAGGGTCTACAGACAATCACGGATTACAAAAAGAAAACCAGCCCCGTCGGGGACATCGACATCTTGCTTCCAGACAAATTAAACAGCCTCTTTGCGCGCTTTGAGGACAATACAGTACCACCCACATGGCCCGCTACCAAAGACTGTGGACTCTCCGTGGCCGACGTGAGTAAAATACTTGAACGTGCTAACCCTCGCAAGGCTGCCGGCCCAGATAGCACCCCTAGCCGCGTCCTCAGAGCATGCGCAGACCAGCTGGCTGGTGTGTTTACAGACCTATTCAATCAATCCCTATCCCAGTCTGCGGTCCCCACATGCTTCAAAATGGCCAACTTTTTCCCTGTTCCCAAGAAAGCTAAGGTAACTGAACTAAATTATTATCAATTCTATCAATTCTGTCATCATGAAGTGCTTTGGGATCATATCACCTCCACCCTACCTGTTACCTTAATTAGACCCACTCCAATTTGCTTACCGCCCAATAGGTCCATAGATGATGCAATCGCCATCACACTGCACATATCCTTATCCCATCTGGACAAGAGGAATACCTATGTAAAATGCTGTTCATTGACTGCAGCTCAGCATTCAACACCATAGTATCCTCCAAAGTCATGATTAATGTTTAGACCCTGGGTCTCGACCTAGCCCTGTGCAACTGGGTCCTGGACTTCCTGACGGGCCGCCCCCCAGGTTGTGAGGGTAGGAAACAACATCTCCACTCCGCTAATCCTCAACACTGGAGCCCCACAAGGGTGCTTTCTCAGCCCTCTCCAATACTCCCTGTTCACCCACGACTGCGTGGCCGTTCACGCCTCCAACTCAATCATCAAGTTTGCAGACTGAAAGGAGGCTCAAAAAGATGTGGCTTGTCACCGAAAACCCTCACTAACCTTTACAGGTGCACAATTGAGAGCATCCAGTCGGGCTGTATCACCGCCTAGTACGGCAACTTCACCACCAACCGCTGGGCTCTCTAGAGGGTGGTGTGGTCTGCACAACGCATCACTGTGGGCAAGCTACCTGCCCTCCAGGACACCTACAACACCTGATGTCACAGGAAGGCAAAAAAGGTCATACAGGACAATAACCACCCTCGCCACTGCCTGTTCACCCCGCTATCATCCAGAAGGCGAGGTCAGTACAGGTGCATCAAAGCTGGGACAGAGAGATTGAAAAACAGCTTATATCTCAAGGCCATCAGATTGTTAAACAGCCACCACTAGCACAGAGAGGTGGCTGCCTTCCTACAGACTTGATATCATTGGCCACTTTAATAAATGGAACACTAGTCACTTTAATACTCATCTCATATGTATATACCGTATCCTTCACTATCTATTCTCTACTATCTATTACATCTTAGCCGCTTTGTCACTGCTCATCTATATATTTTATACGTGTATATTCTCATCCCAGTCCTTTACTAGATTGTGTGTATTAGGTTTTATTGTGGAATTGTTAGATATTACCTGTTAGATACGGCTGTTCTGTCGGATCTAGAAGCATAAGCATCTGCCCCCCCCCACTGAGTGAGGCTGAAACAGCTGCATCAGGGAGCTGCCTTCCTCAAAGAAAGCTGACCAAAATAACAATACAAACGGGGAAGTGACCACAAATGCTCAAGCGATTTTTAGAACATAACATTGTTTGCTGACTGATATGTGACGTGTGACATGATTGAATGCTAGAATGACATGCAAAGCCCCTGAATGACGGATCGCCACTCCGCACCGTTCACCGAAACTTCAGTAAGCCTACTTTTTCAACACCAATGGTTTTGTACTCAAATTGTTGTTATTTTTTGTCAAATCATTTCCGGGTACTTCTGTCAAATGTGTCTCACGTCGTGTACTGATTGAGAGGATCGAGGCTGTGTATCATCAGCGCAGCCGTCGTCCCTTTTACAACGAGAGCACAATCCAACCTGTTCTGAGGTACCACTAGACTGGGAGTCTGGGGCTGCATCATGTTAGCGCCTCACACTCATGCGGCACAGAACGTAGCACACTTGAATCATGTAATTAAATGCAACACTGCATGTAGAAATGTTGAAAAAGTGTTCATTACTGTTTCGCAAAACAATGTCCTTTACAGGCTAGAACACTGTACAATATCAAGGTGATGCCGGTGGCTCCCAGCTTCGTAGGCTAACTTTCCTGGCGAGCTCACAGCTGAAGCTAACATCAATTCACTAACCTGGTACCTTGCTTGTGATTATATGCAAAACATCATGCAAAATATGCTGATTTTAAAAGCTGATTGTCACCTAATCAATTAATTGTCTCTCCCTCACGTCTCTCCCTCACCGAATGAACTGAATGAACTGAATGTGCCTTATGAATGACATAATTACTTGGTCCTACAGAGCACTTTTATAAAATAAGAGATTGCTACCGTTATGCCAAATGTTGTTGATCAGTACACTAAAATAAGTCTCAAATGGAAGGGGAACGTTTGCTATCTGTAGCCCCATGATATCGGCTGAAACAGGCTCAATAACTCAATGCATGCACACACTCCTATTGAATATGCATTCAACTGTGTTGTGAATAGGTCTCGGTCTACGTCTTGATTTGCCCAGTTTATCAATAGAGATTTACCATTCAAATGAATGTTTACCATTATTTTGTTATGTAGTGAGTTTGGTGAAAATAACTTGATTGTATAATTGATTGATTTATTAATGCATACATGTTTTACATGTTAAAGAATGACAATGGAATGATATTGAATTCAAAAGATGCCCAACGATTGAACAGAGCAGTTGATCAGTAGATCAAGTGCCATTCTGTGACTTTGGCCAATACGCCTTCTTTTTGGTACTGAGTATCCTGATACCACTCGTCGCACACGCCACACACACACTTATACACTTGCATCGGCACAATCCTTCCTTCCCACCTGGATGCACACACACAAACGCACCCACCTACACACTAGCAGATTCCCAGGACCCCGACCCACTGCTAAGAGGTCTGCGGTGGTCGATGATTTGAGTCGGCATCCCAGTGAGTTTTCAGACGCCTCAGCGACTCGCTTTAATTGGAGAGGCACCCGGCACGAATCACCAATTTCAAACAGCTAAATTTAGCCCTCGGTGCTTTAAAGAGCCACGGACTAAAAATAAGCACACCATTACACAATTGTGTCGTTACTACTTTACTATGGAGTTGAGATTTCCATCATTTTCAGTGGAATAGCCTTCAGTGGAAGTGCCCAGATGTCTGAGTGAGTGTTGGTGGAGTGTGGTAGTAGATTCTATTGGTGCTGTTGGGGAGGGGCTATCATCTGGAGAAATGGGCACAGGGCTGACTGTTGGCTATGACACTGCTGGAGGATCAGTGGGATGGTTACAGCTCTTCCTCTCCCTCGGGTGACAGGTGAAAGGAGTCCGTTGGCTTGGGTTAGCAAGTTGTCTCTCTGCTCAGAGCTTTCTGATTGTGTGTGTCATCTCGGTGTCTTTAGCAATAAGGACGAGTGCTTCTTGTTCTCCAGAGGCATGTCATCTCTTAAGTCATGAAGACTAGTTCAAGGAACACAGAGACTATTCCCAATAGCACAAACATGACAGCAGCTGGCGAATTCACAATGAACGACGACAGCACCGACGGGCCAACAATTATGTCTCTCCTGTTGGCGTGAAGTGATGAAGGAGGAAGGCGTTAAATGAATGAGTTGTTTGTCTCTTAAGAGTTCTGGGAGATTTCCCTACAGCCTCGCTCCTCTCCTCAGCGCTCATCTGTAATGTCGGCAGTAGATCACATTAGACGACTTTCCACGCATACTGATGGTTTATATCACTCTGGGATATCAGTCTGGATTTAGGCAACTTCCATAAAGTACTCCTTATGTAACCACCATGTAAAAAGACTGTATGGCATCCATACTGATCTCTGGGATAGACTAGGTTGGACTTTGTAGTTGCAGCACAAGCCTCCATACTGTATGTAGCCACCATGTAGATGACTGTACAGCCACCATGTAGTAAAACAGTTCAGCCCTACACGGTAGGAAGTGCCAACCTTGGGGATGCCAGGTAGATGACGTAATGCCCTCGCTTGTCATAGAATTACACATGATCCAAGCCCCACACTATTGAACCTCGCTTGGACATTGCGTGCAGCTCAGTAATAGCTACTAGCCCTGGGCATGGCTTGTGCTCATTTAGGCAGCTTAATGACTTACAAGGCTCCCGTAATGAGTGTGCATGAGCAGTGCTAAGAGAGGTCAGATAGGGTTGAATATCTTGTGAACCTCACCGGGCTAATACTTCAACATGCCCGTTAAAGGCGTCTGTCTTTAAGGTGAGCTCATTTTGTGTATGCTGTGAGGAAAACAAGAACCAAGCAATGCATTACACCAAAAAGGAGAGTAGGTATGAGAGCCTGTAAGAAAGCAATTTCGTTTTCCATTTCCTGCAGGCAGTTAGAGAGGCAGTTATAGCACCCGGGTCCCATCAGGACCCGAAGAACATGGGAAGTAGGCCGCACTGACTCTCCTTGGGCAAAAATAGCAGAGATACAAAAATAAAAGAAAAAAATAATCAGAATTCTTATCAAATTTGTTCTTGTTGATTCCAGTCATTGTAGTTTGTTGGAAAACCGAGAACAAGGCCTCACCTTTCAGGGGGTTAGTATGAAGGTTTTAAGACAGGGCTGGGAGGGTTGACTGCAATGTTCCCTCTTATCTTTTTTGGCACTTAGCAAATTCCAAGCATGCTAAGCGCAAACTTGAACATTGTAAAAATTCTGTGAACACTGAGGCTTCATCCATTTTAAGTTACAGTTTCAGACAGTGGTCAAGTTGGCTACTGAGGCTATTTGATCATAATGTAGGTCTACCAGAGTGACATACCATCAAAACAATGGAGAAAATGCATCCCATAACATTTTAACATGGAAATAGCTGTTATATCATTCAGCCTACAGTAGCAGCCGATTTGTGGTGTTCAATGTGGGCCTACATTCCACGAGACCTTTGAAAAAAAACAATCAGGGCATCTACTCACGACCACTCATGCTGTTAACACAGTCCAGTTCAAAGTGAATGGCACAGATCCATATATGGCAATGGTCTATTTGCATATAGGCCTACTGCAGCTCTGATTGGTTATGCCGCACTGGTCTGTGTAGAATACGGTCTGAGTCGTGCATGCCAATGCAATAGAATCCTACTCCGATGTGTTCCGCATACAACAAATGTTTAGTTTTTTCCAGAAGTTGAAAATATGCATTTTCCAGACGTTGAAGTCGGGTCTATGATAATGGTCCGATTTTGTCCGGACCGGACAAATATCTATGTCTGTGGATGTGGAAATCAAGGCCGTTCCGGATTTTACCCAAAAAAAGACTTCAAAAGGCAACCAGCCCGTGCTTACAAAGGTGTAGCTCCAGTGCTGAAATTCTACTTTATGAATGCCCGTCTCCCATAAGCCTACCGTTTGTAAAACCCCAACAAAAATATGTCCAAAAGGCATCGGCTCGTGCTTACTGGGGTGTAGCCTACCACGTTGGACAGCAATAGAATTTTCTGAATGCCTGTCTATGTTCTATTCCCACCATTTGCAAAACAGGCCATTGCATTGGCTTTATTAGTCCTGATTCCTGTGACTAATCAATTTGGCTATTTAAACTCTGAATATCAACTACTCAGCTTTATCAGGCGTAATCTTGAGACTATTTGTGATGGGTTTACACAGACGTAGACGTATTTTTTTTTGATCACCACGGTCAGCTTGTCAAAAAATGTATGGACACACACTTAAAACTACTGATCACGGCAACGGGGTGAGACTCATGGACAGCAGTTGTGAGTGGCCTGCTTGTCCATTCCATATTGTCCATTTACTTTGACCTGTCCTGTTTTTAGGACATGTTGTTTTGTTAACGTGACAGCGCATTTTTTCTTTTTGATTAGGTGCCATTTAGGTTCGGCTATTTGATCAGATGTAAAAAAAAAAAGTGTCTGTCTCATTACATCCATTTTATCTCCAGCCTGTTACAGAAAAGGCAGCGTACTCTTTCTACCACATCCTGCACCTGCTGCATGATTTATGTGTTTTTTTTTGACAGAACATTGGTGCAGCACCACAGCGATGCGTCTCCCCAACAGCACCCTGGAGAAGTGAGCTGGGAAGGGACAAGCAAAATATTTTGCACCCCTGCCTTTGACAAAGTGGCCACTGCTTATCACAGGGCATGATCAGGGCTCACCTAAAAAAGCCCATGTGCCACTGTTTGAGAGAAATTGTTATTGTTTTTTGGGGCAGAATTATCTGAGGGTTTATGTGTTGTTGTTGCATGTGCGTCTTAGTCAGTTTAGCTCAGAAAATGCCGCCCTCGTCAATCTACCGCCTTGGGCGGCCGCCTAATCCAGCCTAATGAGCGGGTCGGCCGTGAGGGGGAAACTCTCGAAAGTTGAGTGAAGTTAAATTTTGGGCTTCTCTGCAGATATTTCTTCTGCGTGGCAGTCCCGGGGGAGCTGCGCGCTCACGCAAGCGTGCAGCTTAAAATGAACATTGTTTAAGACAGACAGACTGGTGTTTATAAGGAAGAAAGTAAGTAAGTGCAAAGATTGTCTATTATATTGACAAGATATTTGAGTGACCACTCTAACAATGGAAATACATGTCCTCAAAGAAGGAAGGCAGGCGGAAGGAGGCAAGATCGGGTGGTACCATTCTAGCCGATGAGAGGGCAGATACCTGTGTGAACAACATGCCGTAGATCGATAGAAGACTCATCTTTGTATCTGTGCCATTATGGCGTATGTTACAGCATGGGAAGGGCCATTGAGACTCCATTTTAAAGTCATACATTTTATTCTTCTTCATTGGCGGATTGCTCCCAACTCATTGGAATCCCCACCCAGTTGACTACTTTAAAATGGTGGAAGCCGTCAATGGCAATGTCTACGCTTCAGCACTCGGCGGTCCCGTTCTGTGAGCCTGTGTGTTTTACCACTTCACGGCTGAGCCGTCGTTGCTC
This sequence comes from Oncorhynchus keta, assembly GCF_023373465.1. Taxonomy (NCBI): domain Eukaryota; kingdom Metazoa; phylum Chordata; class Actinopteri; order Salmoniformes; family Salmonidae; genus Oncorhynchus; species Oncorhynchus keta. The sequence continues at coordinate 6,685,421 of NC_068441.1, read as the reverse complement.
ATAGAACTTTCCACTTCACAATAGCAGCACTTACAGTTGACCAGGGCAGCTCCAGCAGGGCAAACATTTCATGAACTGACTTGTTGGAACGGTGGCATCCTATGACAGTGCCACGAAAGTCACTGAGTTCTTCTGTAAGGCCATTCTACTGACAATGTTTGTCTATGGAGATTGCATGTCTGTGTGCTCTATTGTATACATCTGTAAGCAACAGGTGTGGATGAAATAGCTGAATTCACTCATTTGAAGGGGTGTCCACATGCGTTTGTATATATAGTGTATATACAGACACACATGCACGCACACATGCATGCACACACACACATACACACACCATCTTCACCTCCCCTCTGCAAACCCCGGCCCGTTTCCCTGGTCATTGTCATTCAGATCTATGAACCTCCATTAGCAACCATCTGTTACAACCTGCAGCAGCAAAACCATTACACCTCTCTCTCTCTCTCTCTCTCTCTCTCTCTCTCTCTCTCTCTCTCTCTCTCTCTCACTCTCTCACTCTCTCACTCACTCACTCACTCACTCACTCACTCACTCACTCACTCACTCACTCACTCACTCACCACTCACTCACTCACTCACTCACTCACTCACTCACCCACTCACTCACTCACTCACTCACACACACACACACACACACACACACACACACACACACACACACACACACACACACACACACACACACACGCACACACACACACACAAAGATTAATTCAGATACTCACCAAACCACAAATTAAAAAAACACGCACCTAACCTTCCTAAAGTGATTCCTGTTTCACCTTCAGATGAGATGAGAACACCTCCAGAACCATATGTGATAACATGAACACATAGCAACAAGAGGTCTTCCGATGACTCCTTCTTCAGAGGTCATAGCAACACACACAGATAGGTCAGAACTTGAGAAGTACACAGGGTTGTATCGACACGTAATTCTTTCTCCCGTATTGGGCCGTTCCATCACTCGTTCCTACAGAGAAAAGGTCACAACCACCCACTCACTGGAACTCGTCTCTCACATTAGAGAAATGTCAGGATCTGTTTCGCAGCATCACTGCCTGAAGCGTTGTTCCTCAGTCTTCAATGCACACTTATTTGACTGATTTTGTTCCATTTGAATGCAGCAGCATGTCGTTGTTGTTTAAAAAAATATATATATCAATGTACATCTTGAGGAATATTGATTTAGGATTGTCCTCCTGTCTCACACACAATCCCTCATTAAAGTGACTGTGTGTGGCAGACAGGCAGGGAGGAGGAAATGGGGGGGTGGGGGGGGGCTTTTGATTCTCTGTCTAATCATCAGAGTTCTCATTCAAAGGAGAAAATTGTTCCTGTGTTTCTGAGCAACTCTCATTCGTGCTGTAGCATCTGCCTCACTCCATCGCCCCGTCAGCCAGAGACATGGAAATGACTGCTTTGTGCTTTTTATACAGCCATCTCTCCAAGACGCATAAAACATATATTTCCATGCAGTCTCCCGTGTGTGGTTTTGCATCTACTGAGACAGAGAGAGAGAGAATGAGAGAAAGACAAGAGGGAAACACTTGAGTTTTTGAATGGTTTTGCGGCAAAATTGTGGCAAGGCAGTACTTTTGCCCGTTGTTTTCTCGTCTCGAGGGTACAATTGAAAAAGATAATTTCACACGAAAGGGGCTTTTCAAAGCACATCTGCAATCGAATAGAACATAATAGCACCTTGTGCGTGTATAACAATCTATTTCAAGAGAGAGAGTAAGGCACGGTCTGGGTGCCGGTATACATTTACCTAATCAAGATATTTGCATAGAATCCATAGGGAGTGAGGATTATAATGTAGGTTATTTGATCTTGGCGTATACTCAAAACCTTCCACATCTCCTCGTGCTCTGCTTCATTGTTATAATAGAGATGTACCGTGCGCAAACAATCTTTTTTTAAATTTTTTTTTACATTTTATAACCACTCCTTTTTTTTTACTCACTCGAGAGTCATGATACATGTTTCTGTGTGACTTATTGATTTTAGTCGTTCGTTTGACCCGCTGTCCGCAATTAATTCTACAGCAGGATTGATACGCCCTTCTCCGGCTCAGCAGCTTGGCAGACGTGCTCCGACCAAAAACAACTGCCTATCATATGTGCGCGCGCATGAAAATAGATTGTGTTGCAAGCAGCATAGCGAGGAACAAGACATGTTTAGACCTGATAATTGGTCACGTCGTGCAAAAATGAATGTAATTCATTGCTTATGGAATGTTTTGATGGACACAGAATTGTAGAACCAACACACACTGCTCCGCAATCTCAATATATATTGTGCTTATCACCCTCGCCGCAGTCAAGCAATTGCATTCCGCCACCTAGTCTGGTTGCGGGCCACAACTAGACATCGTTTCAAAGGAATCAAGGAGTAACCTTATGTGGACGCCTACCAATCACAAATGTACATGGTTTAAAGCACACTTTTATGACAGCTTCTATAAGCCCCGTATAGTAAACGAAATGTGAAGGAAAAGGCTTGCTGAATCACGACTCTTTCGAATATTCCATTCATCATTCATCGTTAGAGGGTCCGGTGTGCTTTGGGCATTACATACTCAAATGAGAGAGAAGGGGGAAAAAACGATTCGAGACATTTGTTCCTTTTGACCGAACAAGTCGAAAAGATCCGAGTCAGTTTAAAAGAGCCAAACTTCCCATCACCAACAATGATCTGCCTCGTCCCTCTTGTCAGGGTTATCGTCAAACTATTGTAGAGATGTAGCACAATTGATAGAAATGCATTTACACCTACACCCCCTTCAATTTGGGGAAGTGAACATGTGTGTGTGTGTGTGTGTGTGTGTGTGTGTGTGTGTGTGTGTGTGTGTGTGTGTGTGTGTGTGTGTGTGTGTGTGTGTGTGTGTGTGTGTGTGTGTGTGTGTGTGTGTGTGTGTGTGTGTGTGTGTGTGTGTGTGTGTGCAGACAGGTATGTGTCTAATGGAAGGCAGGAGGTTACAGTACAAGTAAATGATGTTGAGGTAAATGAATCTGCCTGTGTATGTGTGGACGTTGGCCTGATGTCCATAGCCTGCCACTGACCCCGGGGAGTAGTGCTTTGATTCCAAGCAGATGGGGAGCCTGGTTCCTGGTCTCCTGGTGGAGCCAACAAGGCAAATTATGGCCTTCTGTCCTGAAAAGGAGCTGTTAGGCCCTGACAGCTGTGATCGGGGACGTTGGGCTGTTTTCACAGTAGGAAGCATCACACATACACATACTAGCTTTCTCGTATATCTGAAAGAGGTAGGGTAAAAGAACATGGAAAAATAAAAGCCACCTAAAGACCTAGTCATGATTCCTGCATTTTCACTGAGCCTGTAACCAAAATACAGGTACAGCGCAGAGCACATTGGAGTAGGGTTCTATTGCATTGACAGGCACGGCTCAGGCTCATACTGTACACAGACCGGTGCGCCATAACCAATCAGAGCTGCAGGAGGCCTATATGCAAATAGCCAATTGCCATATATGGTTCTTTGCCATTTACTTTGAACTGGACTGTGTTTACAGTATGAGCGGTTGCGAGTAGATGCGCTTGTTTTGAGATCAAAGCCAGAGCTGCATGTAGCCACGTGTGCACATGTTGTTCATATCCGTTGCTAGTTAGTGAGTTATTATCTCAGTTATAGATCATTTGTAGTCAGCAATGGGGGAGTGGCTGGTTCCTACAAGAGCACAACATTTGTGCACTTCTAGCCATCTTTGAAAAGCGAGTCAAGTAAATACGTTTTTTTTATGTCTTAAAGGGGCAGTGTTGTATTTTGAGGTGGTCTTGAATAAGCTAAGTAGCCATTTGGCAGAGTGTAGTATGATTAGTCTGAGTCTCTGTAATAATGCAATGGGAATTTAAATATATTTTATTTTGTAAAGTGGTTTCTAACAATCAAACAATAAAATATTTTCAGTCCTGCATGTTTTTTTCTCCAAAAGTCTCTACTTGGCCACTCTTAAAATGGCAGCTTAAAGTGTGTACAGCCTCAGTGTTCATAGTAAACTCGGGCCGGAAGATGCACAGAATTTTCACCACGTCCAAGTCTGCACTCAGCAGACCTGTAATGTGCTCGCAGTGTCAAAAAGAATTGCGGGAATATTGGCCCCCACCCCTCCTAATTTGCCAGTTACCCACTGATATGTATAAAAGGGGTATACCTGCAAATAAATGGTAAATTAGGGGCTGTTTGAAAGGGGGTCGATAACATTGCCTTATATATTTTTTTGACAGGTAACATACCACACCTTCTGTGTGCGCGCACAGAGAGACACACACACGCGCGCAAAGCCATTGTCTTTCATGTGTGTGCGACCAGAGGGAGCGTTTGACGGGCGAGGCTCCCGCACTACAGAGCCAGTCACACAGCGACCCTTTGATTTCCATTTGAACTGCTGAATTCAACTGCAAAGAGTCATTGGAACAGAACAAACTTGTGTTGCTCCACAGAATCACAAGAACATAACAGGCCTGGATGAGTGCTTCAATAGAGAGCTCAGCTCCTGGTAAAACAGCCCCACCACTAAGAACAGAGATCAAACCAGAACGACTTGCTGGTGTTAAAGAGATCCGTGCCACTTCTCCCTACCACTAAACGCCACATCAGCAGCAGCCTCAATAGAGAAAGTACCAGTGCGGCTGGTACACACGCCTGAGCAGTCCGGCTTAAATAGAAAAGCTTCACTGGAGCACACCGGCTTCAATGGAACAGGTCAGTTTCACTCGGGTGGCTCTGTTTCGTTGAAACCACCTTGCTTCAGTAGAACAGTCGTGGCTGGCGTGGAACAGCTGAGCACCGTTGGAGCAGAGAGATTCACCACAGAAACCCGAGCTCTGGAATCCTCAGCTCCACCTTCCAGAGATCTACAGTGCACGGCCATGGTAAAGTGTTGCTGTAATCGGGGGAATGAGGGTTTTTCAGTGTGCAGATGAGGGAGTTTTAGAGGACAGGGGAAGAGGCAGAAAAGGATTGGCAAAGGAGGAATCAGAGAGGATACCGTAGCGCGGATGGTCATCCCAGTTCTCGCAGCAGGAATGTAGGTGGACGTCGGCTTAAGCTGGTCTCCCTCCGTCCAAGTATTCTTACCACGTTAAATGCACCCAGTCTCTGCACCCTAGCCCACCCCCACAGAACAAGGGAGAGAGAGAAAGAGAGAGAGAAATGTTTGGTCGAGCGAGGGAACCAGAGGTCGCCTTGGCTCTATTTGGCTCTTCCATCAGGGCGAGTGGTTAATCTGTGCAGGGCCCTGTCTTATCTGAGCGCCTGCCAGCCCGGCCCTGCCTTGCCCACAGAGAACACATCACGCCCCTCAGCCCCCCCCCCCCAACCTCTCCAAGGGCCACTGGAGAAGGTGGTCGCAGATTGAATTATTATATACCTCCATTCCATTTCTCCATTTCTCTCCAGTTTGCATTCATTTGCAGCGGGCTGTCAGTTCTGCTCTCGTGTGTTTGTTTTTGAAGTAGAAGGCGTTCAGAATGTATTTGGGCGAGTCGCGGCACCTCGTGTCAGGCCGGGTCCATTGGGGCTGCTGCATCAATTGGTTACGTAGAAAGAAACAGCGGTCTCGGGGGTGTTGGGCGTGGGGCGCATTTGCAGAGGCACATGCCTGGGACAACCCTGATGACATTTGTTTGTTTTTTCACCGAATGCGTGTGCTGTCGTCTTTTATCTGTGTCTCTTCAGGGTGACTCTTGTCTTGTCATAAAGCAAGGAGAGAGGAATAGTTTTCAAAGTGACTTATCAAGTTGAACCCCTTAGTCAGAGTCGGCCTGCATCTCACCCTAGATACTTAAAGCCACGACGCAGGCAATCTGCCAGTAGTGGTCCCACTGGGTCAGCCATGAGGGATATTTAGTCATTATTGGCAAACTCTCCCCACCCTTAGCTACCACCTATCAGTCAGACTCAGCATTCCGTTCTCGTGACGGTTTCCTGCCCCAATTTCTTGAGGTTTGACAGGCTGTCAAGAAAAGATAGTATCAATTGCATCATACTAAGTGATGACCTGACTGTCTCTGTGATTGGCAGGTGTTTTTTTTAATACCGGGCCAAAGAGGTGGGGGCTGGTTGAAGACATGAATCCGTGTTGACTCTCTGACTGACAGACAGGCAGCTCTAGCTCCTAACATGGGGGAAAGTTTTGGTTTGTTTATCAACCGTTTATTTCCTAACCTTTACTTGAGAAGCTAACAGTGCAGTGTTATACACGAGGAGCATCGGCCAATTACTTGCAGTGGCCAAATGGATAGGGGACTAGGGTAGATGGGAGGCTGTCCTCCATTGGTAGAGTGACAGGCAAGGAGAGGAGTAGGGGAAGAGGAGGAGAGGAAAGGGGCTAGCCTGGAGGCACCCCAAGAGAAGAGAAGGAAGGGGAGGGCTGTGCCTCAGTAAGACATGAGAAACGGTGGAGGAGAATTCAAAATCTTGACCTTGGGAAATAACCTCAATAATTAGAGCCTCTTGCACCCCCCCTCTCTCTCCCCCTTCTCTCTCTCTCTCCCACCTCTTCTCTCTCTCTCTATCCCCTCTTTCTCACTGACTCTCTCTCCCTCCCTCGCCTCGGTAATCTAAGTGACTCCAGATAAAGGCTGGGGTGTCGACTTCTCCCTGTGTTTTTTTCACTCTTTGATACACATTAATCCCTATCATCGATTACAAACTTACAAGCTTAAATTCGGCTTATCACAATAAGCCTCTACCTGCTTTGAACCTCCCCACAGCTTCATGCATCCGCATACTGTATGTCTCATACCAGCACATAGTACTGCACTCTTACGCCCCTCTACTCTCTGTTTAGCTGCGGTGACGTTTCGAACGAGGCCCTGTGAAAAGCGGCAGCAAAGGGAGATCATGTTAAGTGAGGGCGGAGGAGTACATCCATTGCTTCAAATTGGTACTAATGGCGGACTATTTAAGAGCCTATTAATTGCTAGGGGCCAAATGCACGGTGGCGGTTAATGCTGTCACAGTGTTCCCATTCATTCACTGTGTGTGGATGGAGTGTGTATGTGGGTGTTAGTGTGTTTCACCTGAAGCTACTCTGGATCTGTATTTTGGACAACCTAGACAGGGGATAGATAGTAAAGGGTGAGTGGACACATGTGGCACAAGGCATTATGGGAAAGGATATGGCTATAGTTAACCAGCAGTGTTCTGTCCGGTAACTGGTGCCTTCCCTATCGCCTTCAGTTATCTCAGTAGAGTCAAACCTCCTTTTCATTTTCTATTGATTTCAATTGTGAAACAAAACAACCTTTTTGTTTCTCTCACAGTTTGAATTCACAACCACTCTTGTCTTGACTCATTCCCCTCCTCTATTTCCCTCCATAACTCCTCTTGCTCCCTCTGTGTGTGAGAGGGTCACTAAGAGATCGATGTTGGGCCTGCGCACACACAGAAAGAGCAGCAGCTGGCTGAATCGGAGCGATCGATCAGGCACAGAGCATTTACCCTGCCAGACTGCTGGGGCTTTGTGGATGGAGATTATTTCACAATTATTACAGGAGGCAGATGCTTGTCAGGAGATGCTCTCTGTCAAGGTTAGACTGGTGGAGTGCTGCACTCTCTCTTCTCTCTTTCTTCCTCTCTTCCTTTCTCTTCCTCCCTCTCTCTTTCTCTTCCTCCCTCTCTCTATTCCTTTCTCTTCCTCCTTCTGTCTCTTCCTCCCTCTCTTTCTCTCTCTCTAACTTCCTTTCTCTTCCTCTCTTTCTCTCTTCTCTCTCTCTCTCTCTCTCTCTCTCTCTCTCTCTCTCTCTCTCTCTCTCTCTCTCTCTCTCTCTCTCTCATCCTTTCTCTTTCTCACTCTCTCTCTCTCTATCGTCCTTTCTCTTCCTCTCTCTCTCTCTCTTTCTTTCTCTCTCTCATCCTTTCTCTTCCTCTCTATCTATCTTCCTCTCTCTATCTATCTTCCTCTCTCTCTCTCTCATCCTCTCTCTCTCTCTGTCTCGCTTCCTATCTGTCCCACTTCCTTCCTTTCTCTCCCCTCTCTTTCTTTTTTCACTTTTTCTCCCCCAACCCTTTCTCCCACACTCTCTATCCTTCACATTACCCCCTTCCCTTCCTTTATCTAACTTTCTTTATCTCTTTGTTTTGTTACCTAAAGATGAGATATGCTGGGACAGTTATAGGTGAGAAGATAAATTCGGTAGATTGCCAATATTAAATGTCATTCTCCAAATGGACTCCAGAAACACAGAGAAAGGACTGCATACTGCCAATGAGAAAGGACTGTATACTACCAATGAGAAAGGACTGTATACTGCCAATGAGAAAATACTGTATACTGCCAATGAGAAAGGACTGTATACTGCCAATGAGAAAATACTGTATACTGCCAATGAGACAGGACTGTATACTGCCAATGAGAAAATACTGTATACTGCCAATGAGACAGGACTGCATACTGCCAATGAGACAGGACTGCATACTGCCAATGAGACAGGACTGCATACTGCCAATGAGAAAGGACTGTATACTGCCAATGAGAAAGGACTGCATACTGCCAATGAGAAAGGACGGCATACTGCCAATGAGAAAGGACTATATACTGCCAAAGAGAAAGGACTGCATACTGCCAATGGGAAAGGACTGCATACTGCCAATGAGAAAGGACTGCATACTGACAATGAGAAAGGACTGTATACTGCCAATGAGAAAGGACTGCATACTGCCAATGAGAAAGGACTGCATACTGCCAGTGAGAAAGGACTGCATACTGCCAATGAGAAAGGACTGCATACTGCCAATGAGACAGGACTGCATACTGCCAATGAGAAAGGACTGTATACTGCCAATGAGAAAGGACTGCATACTGCCAATGAGAAAGGACGGCATAATGCCAATGAGAAAGGACTATATACTGCCAAAGAGAAAGGACTGCATACTGCCAATGGGAAAGGACTGCATACTGCCAATGAGAAAGGACTGCATACTGACAATGAGAAAGGACTGTATACTGCCAATGAGAAAGGACTGCATACTGCCAATGAGAAAGGACTGCATACTGCCAGTG